>NW_007249253.1:78230-95493 GCF_000164805.1 Carlito syrichta | reverse complement strand
GCAGGCTAATTTTTTTGATTTATTGTAGAGATGAGGTCTCGCCTGCCCAGGCGGGTCTCGAACCCACAGGCTCCGGCAATCCACTCACCTCAGCCTCCCAAAGGCGCAGGATTAAAGGCTGAGCCACCGAGCCTGGCTCTTTTTATTTTTAATATTCACACAAGCTTCAGTTTTTAAAAATTTTGCTTTCAGACTGTGCCTGTGTCTTCAACAGTTTCACAGTGACTTTCTGTTCTTTGATAAGGGAAACACACATGGTCCTGTCATGAACACATTTAGCACACTTGCAACCACCATGGGCCCTGCTGACATGTTTTGTTCTGGATGACCTCACAAGAACTTTACTCACAGTACAAGCCCCTCAAAGTCAACCTGGGCGCACACCTCGGGCAGATTTAAGGCTTTTCTCAACTTCCCTGGTATATTGCAATTACATTACCAGAGGTTCGGCGCAGCCTAGCTTTGTTAGAAGCTGTATTGTAGGAAGGCCTAGGATGGTGTGTCAAACACTGGACCACTCTGAGAATATCTAGCCAGCATGCCTGGAAGAGCAGAGATACTGCATTTTTAACCCACTCCCAGGTAATGCCAATGTTAGTCAAAGTGTGGCCCATGGGTCTCACTTCAATTAGCAACAATTAGTAAAAATACACATCAGTCTATTCTGTAGTTTCATTAACTGGAACACCGATGGAAATTATTTCTAAACTAGAAAAAAATCACGGTTAATAGAAGGCAGACAGGTATTCCCGATGGAAAAAGTCATACTACACTGCCACAATGGACACCCAACGATAAGAAGCAAATAATTCAGGAAATACATCAGACTCTGAAAACTGTCACAAAAGCTCAGTAACGGACGTGCTGCTCAAATCTGCATATGAAATATACAAGAGAGTTGTCACTTGAATTTAAAATGAAAGCACTTAGCGCATGCAAGCTTTTAATAAATCCTACTTGATGATGACACCAACTTTCTAATCATGTGGATGATGGTGGGGAGAAAGCAGGGCATGCATGCAATTTCATTTTATTAACTTGATGATATGTCTGAAAACAGACTTTTCATGACTCGGAAAAGAAATTTCCCAGGGCTGCGTTAGCAGAACAAGCATGTCCCATGAATGGTTTTGTGGCCTTCGCCCATATGCTGTGATTAGACCCTAAAACACGTGATGATGCCAGTTTTTAAACTTCTGTGAACAACCGACTGAACTCTCCGTTTTAAGGCAGGATAGTTCTTTCTCATTTATCCGAACCTCGGATGGCTCTGCCTGTCCTTTTAGTTCCTGATTACGAGTAAGAAGGCACTGAAGGAAAAGGAACAGAATGATGGCCCGGGGGGGTCAACGGCAGAGGTACAGTGACAGGACCCATCAAATGCAATGGTTTCAAACACTTTCAGTGCATTAGGGACAAAATGAAAACCCTTTCAGCACTTGATATTAAGTACATTAAACTTCTATTTACAAGGCTCCATCTACTGCTTGCTGTGGTAGTCATAATCATTTTTCACAGCGGTGAAGCCTCTCAAATATTTAATAAATATTTCTTTCTCAAGATCCATATAGTCTTGGGGCTATTTGCTCAAGGACGTCAAGCATCACAAAGAGAAGCAATTGTTTTATGTTTTTAAGTAGTGTTTTCAAGCAAGTGTCATTTATCATCAAGAGTACTTGCATGTCCTTCCCAAGTTGAAGTCTATGTCTATACATTTAATGGCCAAAGTGCTTACAAGAGCTCTTTTAGCTGCATTCTAACCAAAAACATTCAAGGATTTCCAAACATGACTTGGGAACAAAGATCACCATTCTGTTTTCAACTATCACCCACTTAGGTCCAAACTTCTCCGTCAGACCCTTTTAATAACCTCATAATGGGTTATACTGAAGCCAGGCCTTCCCTCCCCTTTAAATCCATGCCAAATAATTCACAAGATTAACCTTCCCGATGATTAATCCTATGGTTCACCTACTCAAGGCCCTTAATCGTCCCTTGTTGCCTATGGAATTAAGGACAAAATGTCTAAGCTTTAACAAAGCCATATCCTTGATCCCCCAGTCATATCTCCAGAATTATTTCTCAGTTTCTTGAAGTCATCATTTACTATAAGCCTTAAATTCTTCCTTCTTTCCATTTCCTCCAGTTCCCTACACTTAGAGAAAGTTTTCACTGTCTCTGCCAATTCCACTAATTCCCATCTCTCACACCTATTTTAAATGCTATCTCCTCCTCATCTCCCATGAAGCCTTGTTCTGATCTTCCAATTAGATAAGCTTTTAATATTGTTTTTATTTTTTTTAACTCTTAGCACCCTGTGACACTGCTCTTCATTGAAAGAGCCTTTATTGTATCTCCCTGGTACATAATAGACTCTTGGTAAATACTGATAACAACAAATTGAACGATACACTTCTCATAATAATGATTAGTGTGATAATTAAATAAAGCATTTTGAAATTACTTAGCTCTTTTAACGGAATAAATATCACAGAAGGTTCATTGCAATCATGAGGACTACAGGAATCTGTTCTGTTAAAATAAGAAATTCAATTAACTAAAAACATTTCCATCTGAAAAGAGACCTCAGATTTTGATTGGCTGTACTAATTAAACATGAGGGTGGCAGCCATTCCAGATGGTAAAGACATATTTATAAAAAGTTTTACACAGAGAACTTCAGTGTAAAAAAGGACATTTAAGTTCATCTAGTTTAAGCCAGCTTCTGAATCATTTATTCTGCAAACAATTATCTCTTTCCAAACTCTACTTAATTCCCTCTACAAAAGTGAACTGGAAATTCACTTTTGTAGAGCAGCCCTTTCATTTGAGAAGTGGGTCTAATTTCTTGATCACTCTTCTTTAATACAATGTTGCTGCAACTCATTTGCAAAACATCATTCTCTTGTATAAGACTCCCTCATCTGTTTATCCCCAAAGAGACTTCAAATGTTCAAAAACGATGGCTCTGGTCACCACAAGTTTTGTCTTCTTCTAACTTACCCTTCTCAATTCTTCTAATTAACTTGTTATATTTTATTTCTTTTGACTTCCTGGTCATTTTACCTGTATGTGCTCTCCAGTTTATCAATATAATCTTCAAATACAGTTCCTAGAAGGTAGGATGGGCCAAAGAGTACAGATAGCATGATCACCTTTAGATATCAGCTTATTATGTTTTATTCATCCAAAGTTCCCATTAACATTTTTGACAGTTTTGAGATATAGCACGCTACTTTTGAGCTGCATTAACTCCAAATATTTGCTCTAGTTCTGAAAATTTTAGTCTTCATCACATAAATTCAATCATTTTTTGCTAGCTTGGCAAAACCTTTTCTGTCATTAACAATTTTGAATCATACTTGGTATCCCACAGGAAAATTGTTGATACCAGAATGTGTCTTCTAGGATCTTAAAAACATGAATTTGTTTCTTTAGTACAGTACTGGTCTCTTCACACTAACCAAAGTTTCTGCATTGAGAGCAAAATGAGCTATTCTAAATTGTGCCAAGGAAGCTTACTGTAGCTATTTAGTGAAATTAGAACAAACAAGAAAATTTGTCACCACTTATAATGCAGCACTAATTCATTTTCCATGTCTGAAAAATGTAATTATATGTTTTTTGTAATATAAAGACATTGCTGTATATACTTAACATAAACATTTTGCAAATCTAAACTAATTGAAATACATGTTTTAAAAGTAGAATGGTTTTAAAATTACAAGTTATATGAATTAGGAATTCAAGGGAATGATTGAAAAATCCATTTTTGTTTACTCCAAAGGTAAACGGCCTTATAAAAATAACTTCTCTGTTCCTTAGAATTGTGAATTGATTTCTTATTGGACAAAAAGTAGCATCGATTTAGACTAATAAACTGTTAAATTAGTACTACTTGGGGGGGGCACCTGACACTGGTACCTTTTGAAAAAGAAAATAGAACTGTGTAGCTGGAATCAAAAGGTGTCCCCAGTAGAGTTTGAGAATAATTCAATTTTATTTTGTCAGGTAAATATTTATAGAAATGTGTGAAGTAGAATAACAATTTAAATCAATGGTGATACTTGATGTAAGTCAGTTGCTGTTGGATACAGAGGGAGGGTCCCCATGGCTTCTTCCATGTTTCCAGAGATCTTTCTCATGTCACATATAACCTTAGCTTCAATGGCATATTTATTTTCGTTGTTATTCAGTTGGGAGAAACATCTTCAATCATAACTGAATCTCAAATGCATTTCAGTAATTGCATCTAGCTATGAGGAGACTATTTTTTTTTTAAGTGACATATGATTTGGAATGAAGGAAAGTATTGTCAAGTCATGGCTTCTCTAGATTTTATATTCAGATGACATATCCTAGGCATGAAACACTCTAGGCAGTTACAGTGAAATTCCGGATTTGGTTTATCTATTTCAGTTACATTGGGACTTCCAGGAAACTTGGCTCCCCAGTCTCCATTTTTAGGCTCTGGAAAGCAAATGGTGCAATCAAAAGAAAAATTCCCTTCTTTTGCAGTATCTCAAGGTGGGTGCTGCACCCCAGCTGTCCCACAGAAATAATTGATTGGCTTTACTTCTCAGCCCCACACTCCTGTTTTCCTTATCTTGTTAATAATGATATCAAATTAAAACGCATATTATGTCACTGTGGAAGATAAACACATGGACGAAATCTCTGAAGTTTGCCTGAAGAAGAGAGAGATGGAAATGTGTGGGAAGGTGTGGAGGGCATGTCGGCCCATTTTGCTTTTAGGGGGTGGGTGAGCAAGAGTTATTTTTGAGCAATTTAGAAACATATTGACTCTTAAAAACATTCATTGGTAGTGATAACCCATCTGCAGTCATCCTAAGAGGCTGCCAAATCACCAGCACTGTAGCCCCAAAACCATGGGGATCTTGGATATTCAACTCAGCTATATTTTGGGAATCATTTTGACCTTGATTCTTTTTTTAAAAAATAACTACATTTCTAGATATTGCTAGTGATAGTTTAAACCAGCAACTCTTTCCTATTCCAACTAAAGCACCTGTATACATGCATCCTCAGATTCCCACATTCAATACAGCTGCAAGGTATCCATGGCTTGCATGCAACCAACGTTCAGCTGCATTATTTTTATCACTCCTCACACTCACGTTCTTGAAAAAGTAGTTTACGTTCATGATTCCCCTGCTTCATTTTCGTTCATGAGATTCAGGAAGTCACTTCTGTCCTTGCTACTCCACTGAAACTGTTCCCCTTAAGATCTCCAAGAGTTAAATGGTGAAGATCTCTGTTCTAATAGATACAATCAAATAGGCTTCATAGGCTTATTTTAAAAATGTCTCCCGCCATGATAAAATATGTTGGGGGTGGTGATGGAAGGCGGGACTTAATTATTTCATACTATATTTATAATCACTTCATGACCTTTACTTTACACTTAGAAGGACTTGTACAAACTTTTTGAATATCAGGGCAGCACAATGACAGATGAGGAAGTCATCAATCCATTTTGAATCCCAGAAGTCTGGCTAGCCTCCACAGATGCTTTGGAAAGGGTTGGATGCTTTTGTGTTCTTCCCTTTAAGAAGAGCATGAAACAGGCTGGCGGGGATTTCTGCAGTGCTCCCTCAGGCCAAGTCTCCACTGACACAAGGAAGGAGTCTATCCCTGCCACGTTGGTCATGTGTACCTGGAATATGCAACTCGAAGAATTCCAAGCTTCTTGTCCTTTCTTTTCAGACAGCAATCATGTATCACAGTCATAGTTTTTTTTAAAGGACTTGAGGGAAGCATGAGAAAGGAGAATTCAATGAAGTTTCAAGAATGTGAATACCTCTTAGTGAATTTTTAAGAAGAGAGAAGTAGGCGCAGCTATCGATGGTGGCAGAATTTTCCATAATTTTTTTTGTAATAACTGAGATTCATCGAATTCTAGAAACGTGCCTACAAGTTTGGGCAAGTCATTTCATTTCTGAATCTCTCACACCTCTACTTCCCCAGTTGCAAAATGCTCATTCTAGCTTTTTTCCTACTTAATGGGATGTGTTTTTAGTATCAAATAAGATCAAATATGCTTGCAAAGCAGTAGCGCTCCCTGCAAATGATTGCTGACTTAATATAATAAGTCATGAAAAAATCCTCAAAGCCGTTGCATTTCATTTGGATCCACACCAAATTTAGAAGTTTTTGGTCAATATTCCAGAGTTTTATTTCTCCTGACATATTTTGATTTGTTTTCTTGTGTTTTCTGTTCACTGTACATCAGATCTGCCCAGCTGGTGTTCTGCATCTGAGGTACAGGTGTACTGCAGGAAATTGACCCCCTTACTGCTTGGTTCCATGGCAGTTAGAGCCTCTTTCCTGGTTATCTTGAGCCTTAACTGGCCTCTAGGCCTACACGAGTTATCAGATGCCAGTGACTTCCTGGTCAGAACACAAAGAGCTGTGGCCACTCATTCACAGCTCTCCACACCATGCTGAGCGTGGCCAAGAGACACTCTGTTTCCCCAGCATCTGTCTTGGCATCTCTCTGCAGAGTCTACTGATTCCCAAGAGGGTTGGTAAAGTGACTGAAGAATTTTATTTACCTGGCCCTCAAGAAGGAAGGAGTCCAACCAATGTGTGACCAGTGTGGAGATGGAAAGATGGACAGGGAACGCCTATGAAATGCAGCAGCCCTGAATTTCTAGCTTAAAAGTAGAAGACTCTCTTCATTTCCCACTGAGGTAGTTTTTGTGACATCCAAAGCATCTACAAGTGACAGCTATAATACTGCCTTCATATTCTGTAAATCAGAAGTTCATTAGTATTTTCAATGTTTGATATTAGCTTTTTTATTAGATTAGAAACTTGATGTCTGAAAACAAAATACTTTGTTTGGAATTTGTTATTTTTCCCAAGTGATTTTTACGATAATTATTTGACATGAAGATATATAAAAAAGAATTGCCAAGACTATAGATAGCTCAACTCCCTCAGGTACACAAAAAATCGTTTTGGCCTGTGTGCGTGTTTTTGCTTTTTGGGTTTTTTTGAGCCAGAGTCTTACTCTGTTGTTCAGGCTGGAGTGCAGTAGCATAATCACAGGTCACCATAGATTCAACCTTCTGGGCTCAAGCAATCCTCCTGTTTCAGTCTCCCAAGTAGCTGGGACTACAAGTGCACACTGCCAAGCCTGACTTATTGTTTTATTTTTGTAGAGATTAGGTCTTGTTATGTTGTCCAAGCTGGTCTTTAACTCCTAGGCTCAAGCAATGCTCCCATCTCAGCTTCTCAAAGTGCTGGGATTATAGGTGTGAGACACCACGCTTGGCCATATAACTTTATGTGTGCTTTTCTATGAAAAAGACAGGGAAGCACTGTTTTCAGATTACTTAAGGGCTTTACCATATAAAGAATTTAGTTGTACAAAAATATTCTAAAGGAGTCATTTTAGTAGACATTTTTCTTTCTAGCTGTGAAATGCATTCTTTGTCCAGCATGGGAAATTGAAAAAAAGTAGTTTCTTCATGGCTCTGTAAGTGACACTGACCCAAAACCTATTCCTTTTTCTTTTCCTTTTTAATTAGCTTTTGGAGAAAATACTGAGTAGTTGCTTCGAATTCAGGTATTCTGCTGTAATGTAAAAATAAAAAAGGCAAATAAAATAATGTGTTGAGTACATATTACATTCTGGAAATTATGCTAAACTTTAAAAAATATTTGTTTAATATTCACAACTGGGTTTGAAATTAGCATGCCATCTTCACACAAGAAAACTGAGGCTGAGTTACTTGATAAAGATTATATGCTAATACTTGAAATAACTAGCCTTCAAATTCTGGAGCTTCTGATTCTAATAGCATGTGATCTATAACTCTCTGCAATTGAAGAAAACTTATACTATTAACATGATAAGTATGTTGCTATCCATGAGCATTATTATACACATTAGAAACATATATTTCTTCACACCAAAAAACATTTTTTAACTAGAAGATATATAAGAATTTAAGATAATAAAGTAGCAAAGCAATACGGTACCACAGATATTGCATTTTTTGGAAATGTTTGAGTTTACTAAGAAAAAGAATTCAATATTAAATCACTGAAAATTATGTGACTGAAAAAGCTAGATGAGAGTTTAATTATTTGTTTAGCTTTCACCACATCATTAATTTTCAGGAACAACTGAACACCACATCACATTACAGCAGAATACCTGAATATTTATTTTTTGAAGCCTGTTTTCTCCAATCTAAATATAGACCCTATGCAGAATTTCAAAGAATGCTGAAAGATCACAGAGAAACAAACAAATTTTTAAAAAATATTAAACATACAACCAATGTCAGTTGCATTTTCTTTGTCACTCCTCACACTCAAGTTCTTGGAAAAGTAGTTTACACTCATGGCTCCACTGCTTCCCTTTCAGATCCTGAGATCAAGGAAGTCACTTCCATTCCTACTGTTCCACTGAAACTGTTCCCCGTATGACCTCCAAGGACCCAAATGCTGAACCAATGGGCCTCTTATATATATATATATATATTCCTCCCCCCAATACCCCTTAAGTGCTATATTTATATTTCCATATGTTCAATTCTCGGCCATCTTTTCTTTCTATTTTCCCATCTGAAAATTCCTTGCTCATTCAAAAAAAATTATTCCCAAGATTCAGTTATTGTGAAATCTGTATTTTCTCTTTCCAATCTAGACCAAACTTTGGACCACAATGGTGGCTAGTTACGAGATACATCTTTTATGTTTTATGTTTTGCCGAGTAGCAAATCTAGCTTCTTCAAACAGAACTCATCTTTGTCTCCACTATATTATATGGAATCATGGGAACTCCCACACAACTGCCTCTTCCTCACACCACATGTAACTGGTCATGAAGTAATCTCAATTAGACACCCTAAGTTTAGCTTGAGAACTTGTTAGTTCTGCTCCTCCATCCCTGCTGCAATTGTCTTAACTCAAGTTGTAAAGGGCCCTGGTACTGATTATTGCAACAATCAAACTGACTTCCTCTTCTCAATTTTGATCTTCTCAATGATATTTTATTTTGGCTTCCTAGAAAGTCTTTCTTGGTGGCAACTATGATAATTGCATCCCTCCTCCTACAGTCCAAACTCCTTACCTTGGAATAAGAGTTCTGGGAAATTTATCCTTGCCCTTTTTTTTTTTTTTTTTTTTTTTTTTTTGAGTTGGAGTCTCACTCTGTCACCCAGGCTGGAGTGCAGTGGTACACTCACTTTTTTTTGTTTTGTTTTTTGGCGGTTTTTTTAAACCTATGCTCCATACATAGTGAAGCATGCATAGTTTATGATATGTCTTAAATCTGAACACATCCATCTGGAATACTTTTCTCTATTCCTTTTGTCCACCAAATTCTTACTCATTCTTTCATACAGATGTCAATATTTGTCTATTACATAAACCAAATCCCTCTTCTAGAATCTGAAACATGTTGATGACGATGTTCTTCTTCATTTGGGAATGAATAACGTCTTTTCCAGACATTTTCCTGGCACAACATGCTGAATATGAGTTATTACTCCAATAACCTAGGAGATTCCTGAAAATAAGTATTTGGATTTTTATTTTCCCTGAAAGTCTGTAGCACAGTGCTAAGCCCATTATGCCCCATAGATATCTATATATTAGATATACATGATTGAAACTTAGGTAATAGGCTTTCTAAAATTCTCACTTTATTCAAAATTCAATTGGTATGTCATATTCTTCTTGATAATTCAAAATGATCGTGGCTGAGGTATGAGTGACTATATGTACATTTATTGATAAAAATTGGGTATAGGAGTTCAAATAAACCATCGGATAAAGCATTCTACAATCTGTACCAAGTCACTTGGCTTCATTTCTTATGTGTAAAAAGGAGTATTAATCATAAAACCAGCCGGGCTTGGTGCCTCAGCCTGTAATCCCAGCACTTTGGGAGGCCGAGGTGAGTGGATTGCCTAAGCCCGCGGGTTCGAGACCCGCCTGGGCAACTTAGCAAGACCTCATCTCTACAATAAATCAAAAAATGAGCCGAGCATGGTAGCACACTCCTGTAGTTCCAGCTACTTGGAAGGCTGAGGCTGAAGGATCGCTGGAGCCCAGCAGGCCGAGGCTGCAGTGGCCGGGAGCAGCCACTGCACTCCAGTCTGGGTGACAGGGTAAGACTCCAACTCAAAAAAAAAAAAAAAATCATAAAACCATTTGTGACGATTTAAACACATACTTAATGTAATTATATTAGTATTGTTTCCAGCCTTCAGTATGTATTCAAGAAATGTACTCCCTTTTGTGATTTTCCTCTCCCATCACAGTACTCTCACTCCTTAATTTGGTTTACATTCATTAAAAATGGAGCAATATATAAATTTCCATGAAAATTTCCCATTATTGGAAAGACTATTGGCAAATCAAATTAGCCTTAGGGAGTTCCTTATTATATTTTCCATTGTGGGAGAGGCTTTATAATCTATCACCAAAATTGTAGAAGTTGCCATTAGGATTTATACCACAACTTCCAATTTAGGACATATGGGACACATAGTAGCTTGTAAAGCAAGAGTATGAAACTGATTATCTTCTCATGAGAATAATGATTTTTTGTGTGTGCTCAGAGTATGAACAATTACTGGGTCACAAAGGCCATGTGGCATATGAGTGACCAGAAAGGATGTCGTGGCTTTCCAACAGAATCAAATGCAGTGTCTCTGGAAACAGACACAGAGAAAAAGCTAGAGCCAAGGAATATGGTGACAGAATATTGGATGAGATTCACTGCACAAAGGAACGTGAGATTAAAAGAAAAGTTAACTCGGGATGTGTTGTGAAATTTTTTTCAATGTCACTAATCATGTTTCTTATTAAATACCTCTCTTTAGTTGATTCCATATCATAAAAATAAATCTGCAGAACACCCCATGGCTTCTTATTCTTTAGGACACACTCTACTACTACTCATTATTTTTGGATACTTGGTAAGACGTTTTTGGAGTCATGGAAAAATTATCACCTATATCTGTGATCTGAAACAGTCACTGGAAGAGAATATACACCATAATCACCGTTTATAGTAATGGAACAATCATCTTTAAATGTAACTAATAGTATTTTAAAAGTTATGTTTTCATCATTTAACCTTTTGTGAGGTAATCTTTTAAAAACATTTGTTAAAACATTAGTTTATCCATGAAAATCGCTCTAACTAAAATATAATTGCAAAAAATTTCATATTAATTTCTCAATTTTTCTAAGTTATATTTAGTCACTTTTAATTGTCACATAACAGGAGGATTTTAAGATGCTATTCTAAAATTATAGTTCTCTGTAGAAATCATCCTTTGATATGATTTATTCTTTTAGAGATAAGGAAAATTTGCATTTTCTACTAATTAGTAGATGCTTACATGCTGAAAAATATAATTATAACTGAGTATTGGCAACTGATATACTGTATTTTACACTCTAGAAGAGACAATCAACAAAACAGACCAATAACTATAATTGATCTCATGGGTTTTTGCTGTCAATTGTGGAAATGGTAGTTTAATTCCATGCCTGAGGTCACAATGAATTAATGGATCTGTCTCTTAAAAAAAATAAAAGAAAAGAAATTTGAAAAGGATTTGGGAATATGGCAGCTGAAGGAGAAGTGAAGTTTTGGTTCACTGAATCTCTGTTATGTATTTCGGAATAATGCAGCACGAGAAGGTCCTTTGGCTATTTTAAACAAACCACCACCAGAGGCCCAGAGCACGAGTATGACTTATGACTGACAGTGGAGTCAGAATTATTAAACTTCCTTAAAAATAATTAGACCCCTCAGGAGCGGGATTTGTGCACATTGTTTGCTAGTCTCCCAATGCATAAACCACTACTTATAATCAAAACGCAGATAATACAGTTTAATTAACATAACCACCTGTCTTGCTTCCTTCTGTCCTCCCATTCTTCAATCTTTTGGGGCACTCAACTAGAAAAGATACTGTCAACTGCTCCTATGATGGTTATTTAGGAATGCTGCTGCAAAGTTCAATACCACAAAAACAGAAGAGATTATGGGATTTGGTTTTTAGTTGAATTATATAAACCTTTTGCCACTGTATAATTTTTGAGAGAAAATATTCAATCCATGTTCCACTAAACTGATACCACGTATCTTCTTACACCGGGGAGTGTTGGACATTTATCACAATATTCCTGTGTAAAACAGTTCCGAATGATGTCAACGATTTTCTTCTTACATTTATTTGATTGCACGTTCACAGCAAAACAAACAAAAAACTGTCTGCACATCCTCTCCATACATGCATACTTTTACTTAGATAATATATACATACACTCCCCTGTTCATTCATTTGAAACATTACAAGGTATATACATAAAAGTTATTGAACAACGGAATGGTATTAAAAGAAAGAAAATGTCTTATGATTTTTTTCCCCATATTAGAACAGATTGTCTTGTGCCCAGCCCATATTGCAAAACACAATATTCTTACATCAAGAGATGAAGACAAGGAAGAAAATGTGTACACAAGATAGACCAAATACTGGACATCTGTGAAGGGTTTTGTGACCGGAACACTCTTGTTTCCTACCGTTAAATTCCTGTCTTATGTGACTAATAATTACCCTAAAATTGCCTGGTCAGACTTTCTATCATGAGTTCCTAGAAGGAAACAAGAATTCCAAAACTGGAGTAATTCTTGTGCCACATGCATAACCTCTTTGGCTTCAGGACTCCCCCATGGTCCAGTGAGTTAAAATGAGGTCATCAGAATAAGTATTTTAAAGATGTGCCAAGGCACAATGTCAAATGATGTGATAAAACAAATGGGCTTCTGGGAACCTGTTGCAAACAGTCCTGCCTCACAGCCAAAGAAGAGGTGGTTTTTAAAAAGAATATTCTATGCACACCTGGCCATGTAGAGAATGGCATGCCAGGCTCAGTATCCAGTGACAGATGTAATGAACCAAAGGACATTCTCTGTATGGGCTCAATTTTGAAAAGTGTTGGAAACATATCAGCTTGAGGGATTATTTTTTCTAATCCATATCCATTCACTAGCTGGCACTCTATCAGTTGATACTCTTTCAAAAAAGAGAAAGAGACTAAAACTTTTTTTTAAATGGGATATTCCTAGCTTGGAAGCCAAATATCCACCCAAGAATTTCACTGATTTTTTTCTTGGCAACTGGCTTTCCTGGAACCATCTCTGTCTGATTGGTAAGTCATTCCTAAAAGGTAAAAACATTGTACAATATCTTAGCCCAGAAAAGACTTGGCAGAATGTGTAAGAAAGAAATATAATCTATATCAAAGAATATCCTCAATGTTGAGAGGAAGCTATTTTAGAAAGTTGATACACCAAACCCAGCTAATTTCTTCTGGAATATGTCCCTTCATAATGCAGGGAGGACAGGCCTTTCCAACTGACCCTAAATTCTTTGCCAAAAGCAAGTTTCATCACTCAGCACTACAACAAATCATCACCAGGCCAAAAAAAAAAAAGCCAAACTGCTTTGAGAATTACATTTTAAATCTCACATTCTCCAGATTTTCATTGGAGATTAATTCCATTTACCACGGAATAGATATGACCTTGCATTCAGTATAGTTTTGGCCAGTTGATTCTAGCAGGAAACATATTTCCCCACACACCTATGGAACACATTGTGTCTCTACACACGGAGATTTGGAGGCCCAGGTACACAGAGCATAAAGTATTCTGCCAATTTACGGAAAAAGAGCTTTTTTTAGGGTACTCAAAGAATTAAAAGTTTGACAGCTTTTATATTGAGTTTATAAGCTCTTATATAACTTAAATATCCCTATTTAGCTCTTGGATAGTGAATTTTGCATAATAGACAATGACAGAGGTAGGGTTTCTTTTCATGGCTTAGTGTATCCCAGACAAGAATAAGTGTAAACTTGACCAGAAAAGGAAGAGAGTAGGAGGGATTAGGGGGAACCATCTGGTGCCAGATATGTTCATGGACTCGTATGAATACAGAGCTGAAGGATTTAGGAAGATGCCACACCCAGATATACCAAGGTTTGGCAGATTGATTATTTCAGGTTGCAGATACTTGAGAAATTGTAGTTGCAGAATAAACATCTGACCTGCCCTTTCCTTCCCAAAGCAAGTCATGAAAATTTCTTTGAAAAAAGATGTGTATGGTGATAGGTAAGGATCTTGTATTATTCTTCTGCATGTGATCAGTCAGTTTCCCCAGAACCATTTACTAAATAGGTTCTCCTCTCCCCAGTGGTTGTTGTTGGAAGCTTTGTCAAAGATAAGTTGGATGAGAAAATGAGGTTTTGATTCCAGAATCTCTGTCCTGTTCCATTGGTCTATATGCCTGTTTTTGCATCATACCAGATCTTGATTACTGTATCCTTAAAATAAAGTTTAAAGTTTGGGGGTGTGATACCTTCCACTTAGTTTTTTTGCTCAGGATTATTTTGGCTATTCATGGTCATTTACAAAGACCTAAATGTAAAACCCTAAACTTTAAAAATCTTAGAAAATGGGCTGGGCTCGGTGGCTCAGCCTATAATCCCAGCGCTTTGGGAGGTCAAGGTAAGTGGATTACCTGAGCCCGTGGGTTCAAGACCCACCCGGAAAACTTGGCGAGACCTCATTTCTATATAATAATAATAATAATAATAAAAACTAGCCAGGCATGGTAGTGCTAGCCTGTAGTTCCGGCTACTTGAAAGGCTGAGGCAGAAGGATCGCCAGAGCCCAGCAAGTGGTCAGGAGTGTGTCACTGCACTCCAGCCTGGGTGACAGAGTGAGACTCCAACTCAAAAAAAAATAAATCTTAGAAAATGCAGGAGGTACCCTTACAGAAATTGGAATAGACAACCAATTTCTGATCAAAACCCCAAAAGTCCGTACCATAAAAAATAAGATAGAAAAGTGGGACCTCATCAAACTGAAAAGCTTCTGTAAAGTAAAAGAAACCATCAAGAGAGTGAAGAGACAGCCCACAGAATGGGAAAAAATATCTGTCAACTGCATATCTGACAAAGGCCTAACATCCAAGATCTACAAGGAACTCAAATGTGCTGAAAGAAAAAAAAACAAAAAGTCCCATTAAAAAGTAGGCAAAAGACACTTCTCAAAAGAAGACATATAAGCAGCCAACAGACATATGAAAAAATGCTCAACCTCACTAATCATCTGAGAAATTCAAATCAAAACCACATTGAGATACCACTCAACTCCAGTAAGAATGATCATCATTAAGAAAACAAAAAACAACAGATGCTGGCAAGGATGCAGAGAAAAGAGAAAGCTTTTTTACACTGTTGGTGGGAATGCAAACTAGTTCAACCTCTATGGAAAACAGTGTGGCGATCCTAAAAGAACTAGAAATTGACCTTCCATACTACCCAGCAATCCCTCTTCTGGGAATATACCTGGAGAAACTTAAATCACTCTACCACTGTTGTAAATAGTGCTGCACACACGTTTATTGCAGCACTATTTACAACAGCCAAAATATGGAACTAACCATGCTGCCCATCAAAACTAGGCTGGATTAAAAAAAAAAATGTGGTACATATACACGATGGAATATTATGCAGCCAAAAAGAAAACAAAATTATGAACTCCACAGCAATTTGGATGGATTTAGAGTCTATCATAGTGATTTATCACAGAAAGAAATAACTGAATACCGTATGTTCTCACTCATGAGCAGATCCTGAAATTTATCATAATACTATAAGAAAGGGATTGGCAGTAGCCAGAAACTGCCCGGGGTGGGTGTGAGGAGGCATATAACATTAATCAGGGTACCTGATCTCAACCCAGGAAAAGTGGGAACCAAAGGGAGACCCAAACTTTACCTGTATGATGACCGCTTTATACTTAATCCTGAACTGTATCCCACATCTTTAAAATAAAAAAAAATTTTAAAAAGAAAAATGATGCCTCTCCTGTACCAGGATGAGTAACTACCTTTGATCACTAGAGATTGGGAGTTGATGCTGCAGCAGATCTGTGTAAATAAAGTTACTAAAACAGCCTTTACATTCCATTAGCTTCAATCCCCACCACACCGTCTCCTAGTGATGTCCGCAAGATTCACTGCCCCATTCCAATCCCTTTGTCTTGTCATTTCCTCACAAGTTTTTCATTTCTTTCTCCAAAAGGTCTAAAAACTTTCTGCTTTGGCTATTTCTTCAGATCTTCACTCTCTTGGGAGGGTTCCTATGTACATATAAAAGCGAATAAAGTTTGTGTGCTTTTCTGCTGGTCATCTGTCTGATGTCGATTTGGTGTCTAGACCCAGCAGAGGATCCCAAGTAGGACTAAGATGGGAAGAGGTGATCGTTATCCTCCTTCAAACATCCTTCTGGGATAACTGACTTAAATCTCCAGGAGAGCAGTCTGGAAGAGAATCAAGTCTGCTAGTAACCAGACACAGCGATTAAGCTAGGTGGCATTTAGCCTGTACAAAAATGTTCTGCTGTAATACACATAGACACACTTTCATATAGTATTTCATTTTATTTTTAACTTCCTATGTTAAAGTTGTGGAGTACAATTCAGGGTTAGGCATACACGTGTTCATTATGCAGGTACCTTTGCTGATGAGTATGCCCCCCCTTCTCTGGCAGTTTGCCAATCCCTTTCTTATAGTAGTATGATAATTGTTCAATATGCACTTATGAGTGAGAACATGTGGTACTCGGTTCTTTGTTTCTGTGATAGATCACTAAGTATTACAGACTCTATGTCCATCCAAGTTGCTGTGAAGTTCATAATTTTGTTTTTTATGGTTGCATTATATTCCATTATGTATATGTATCCCATTTTTTTTTTTATCCAGTCCTCTTTCGATGGGTAGCACGATTGGTTCCATGTTTTTGCTATTGTGAATAATGCTGCAATAAATATGCGTGTGCAGGTATCTTTTTTATACAGTGATTTAACTTCCTCCGGGTATATTCTCAGTAGGCGGATTGTGGGGTCATATGGAAGGTAGATTTTTAGCTCTTTTAGGAATCTCCACACTGTTCTCCACAGAGGCTGTACTAGTTTACACTCCCACCAAGAGTGTAGAAGTGTTCTCATATGGTATTTCTAAAATAATAGATAAGAAACTTCCTTTGAAAGTTTGCAAATGACAGAGATGCAGAAGACGTGAATCCTGGTCTAAAAAGTCTCAGTCATAGCTGGGCTCTGTGGCTCAGCCTGTAATCCCGCGCCTTTGGGAGGCTGAGGTGAGTGGATTGCCTGAGCCCGCGGGTTTGAGAC
>NW_007249253.1:0-78202 GCF_000164805.1 Carlito syrichta | reverse complement strand
AAGAAAGAAAGAAAGAAAGAAAGAAAGAAAGAAGGAAAGAAAGAAAGAAAGAAAGAAAGAAAGAAAGAAAGAAAGATGCAGAGTGTGAAAAATGTAAGATTATAAAAAAAATTCAACATTCCATAAACAGATACTAAAATTAATTCAGCACTCATCTAACAAGCATCACCATTGCTCTTAAAATTGCTCCCGAATCTAAAACGCAATAAAAAATTTTTAAATATTGAAACCTACAGTTCCCAGTTTTGAGCTTGAAGATTGCTTTTATGCCAATAATAGCCGGGTTGAAGCAGTCATTCTCCAAAAGCAAGCAGAATATGAATGGGCACTCACTATCCCTGTCGCCATGTGTTTTCCTGATTTGTAAGCAACGCACCTCTGTGGATGCATTTATGGGATGTGCAGGATTGGACAGACGCTGGAGAAATGATTTTTGGCCCCTAATGAAGAAGAGTGAGTGATAGGGTAATGCAGGGTAATTACATTCTGAGGGAACGTACACCAATATTTAAAGCTCATTTCCTTTCAATATTATGCATGTGGGGAGCAAATCTTTTTTCTCCTTCAAATGTTCCTCTGTACTCAGGTGCCTATTACAGCAAATAGCAGGAAATAAGCAAAGTGACAACTGTCACTTACTCTCAGACTTTTTTTTGTCTTTAGATTCTGACACTTTCCATCATTTCTACAATTAGCTTATGGACCAGGCTGAAAAGTCGCTGCCTGCCTGCCACAACACAATGAAAGTATGGAATACTAACACCATTTTCTTGCTGCCAAAGATGACAAACCTCCCAAAGGGATCATTTCTCTCTGGGGATCAAGCCACAAGGCTCTGAATCGGATCTGTTTTAAGAGTCTTCTGAGCCTGAATGCCAATTATGCATGAAATTGTGCAAGAACGAGTCCCAAAGACTAAATCCCCACTCCTTGAGGTTACAAACAAGAGCCGTGTTACCTGGAAGACAAATCAGGACATGTGAACCACACATAAGAGGTGGAAAAGCCATAAGATTTAAGAGCCTAAAAGACACAAGAAGAGGATGTTATCAATGCATTCTTGCATTCTCTTCTCTTTCCTCTTCTGGCTCTCATTTCTGTCTGTCTATTCTCACTCCTTCTCTCCCCGCTCTGCCCCTCTGACAAGCACACCACTACAAACTCATTGGAGAACAATCTACTCACTATGTGACTAAAAATAATTTTTAAACGGTATAAATATAGATATACGCCTAAAATTACACCCTGATAAGAATTTAGAGATTAAAGAGCAAGCAGAAAGATGAAATGTAAGGCAGATTTAAGTTGCTAAGCAACTTGGCGTTCACATGAAATCAGATATGGCAATTTGCTTTGGCAAGACTACACAATAAGTTTAAAGAAACAAAACCAGTTATTAGTTCTCACGACTAAGTAATTAAAGGAAGAAGAATTAAAAGATTGAACTGAATTAAGTCAGTGTTTAACATATGAGAATACAACCAATTTGTCTCAGAGGCCTGAGGGTCCAAACTGATATTTAATTACAAGACAAAAGATGACTGGCAATTTGACAAAGGCAAAAATAGATTAAAATATGATACTGTATTTAAATCTGAGCTTGTGCAATGCGTTTGACTTCATGCCAAACTCCTGCAATATTATTTCTTATATCATGTAATAAAATGTTGGTGAAATAAGTACCCCCTGCACATAGATTCCAACTTATATATTCTTTCTTCGGGTCTGAAATGTGCCATCTCAGCAGAGATTAAAGTGCTGAATGTGGTGAAAATGTATCACTTTCTGCAAGAATTAAAAGAGGCATTATTATTAAGTTTGAGGACGGCATTGTGTGTTTGCCATCAGCTACTGCCCTCAGAATGCAAAGCAGTAGAACACTTATTCCAGTGATGGGTCATCTGCTCTTTTATAAACACCAGAGTAAAAAAGGATTAAACCTATTGTTTGTCTGTTTGCTTGAAATGGCTTAATTCTCCTCGAGCCACCAGCCCCTTGGCTTTTCATCACTCGGGAGAATATCTGGAAAAAAGAAAACAAGAATTGCTATCCATAAGTGCTGTTCACTTGCAGACTAATCTGCATTAATGAGCTCCTATCACTTCAGTTGCAGGTAACAGCAGCCATGGAACAAGAATAGACTTGTTGATGAAAACAAACAAATAAACACGCTAACAAAAGCAAGGAACAAATAAATTATTTATGGGATTTTCCAAGGATGAGCCTGGAATCTGCTTTGGCTCATGGCCTCGATACATTTAGTGATTTCGTGTTCTCGAATCCAGATTCAAAGTCTGGAGAGAAGGAAAAACTAAAATGCTGTTTTAACTACACAGAGGTAATTTATCCTCTGTACTTCTGGACATCTTTGCATGCCATGTTCCTTTACTTTCAGCCTTCTTATTGGGCTCAGAATATTCCACATGTGTGTGCTCACAGAATTGTGTCCTCAGTGAACTGAGAATCTTGGAACTACATTCACGCTGCCTAAGGTTTGCTCTCATTGAGATCAGCCTAAGGTTTGAAGTCTTTGCTTTTTATGAAGCATAAAGAAGGTAATGACTTTTGGTTGTTGAAGCCATAGCTGGGTGAAGCCAATTGTTTCCTTGTTCACTGTGATTGCTACCCACTTAAGAAAAGCAGGGCGAGGGACAGACCTACACTGGGCTTCTTGATGGTGAATGCGGAGGACAAGGTCGTTGATTTCTCTTTCAGCATTTAAGCAAGCTACGTGCTGCCAACATTAAAGATGGAAAACACTTCCCTACTGGACCTTTATTTGCAACCTGCCTCTGGATTAAGCATGTTCTCTCAAGAGAGAGAGTATTCATGGAACTGAACAGGAAAGTTTAGCTTAAGAGGAGGAAGGGGAAACTAAATTATAAGCGAAATACATGCAATTGTACATCATTAAAATATTGCTAAAATAGATCTGTCTTTTAAGAGTACAGTGTAAGTACACTTTAAGAAAGCGTGTGTAACTCATGAGTTATTTGGAAAAGCTGGAATTTCGTTTCTAGAACTACAGTGGGGGGTGAATTGTAAGAGAAAACTAAGAAACTGATATTTCCTCCTCACTAATAATCAATTCAAGGCAAAATAATCTCATTATTTTAGAAATCACAGAAAAAGATTCCACAGCTTGATATGATAAATTTTCCCTTGAGTAAAGAATCTTATTACAAATGTACGCAAATCTTTCATTTATTTAAGATCGTTTCTTGGTGTCTCTCTCTCTCTCTCTCTCTCTCTCTCTCTCTCTCTCTGACTCTCCCCCACCTCGTGTGTGTGTTATTCATCCTTTTGTAAAAAATAGAGAAAACAACATAAAACATACAACCTTATGGAGGAGTCTTAAAAATAATTTTAGAAGCATAGCTTTGATAAAAACTCCCCCACACAGCATGGATTTATAATGACAAGAAGGTGGGAAAATCATTACATTTGCATTTATTTATACTATAGATGATTATTTTTTCTTCAATCTTGATGATATAGTCAACTCTGGAGAGGTCATCAAATCATTTATTCATGTGGAAAAATATTCCCACTGAATTATCATTGTGTGATTTGCTGTTGTTTACTATATGTTAACATATCTCATATATCCTTACTAAAAACAGCTAAGATTGTTTAAATAACTAAATCAAGGTCACATGTTAGTAAATGTCAAAGACAAGATTGAGCTCAGGGTTGTAAAAATCTCATATCTCTGTTCCCAGTCACTGAGGTCTATATTTCACCTGCCTCAGAAACACCAGTTGAGCTTGGTGCAAAAAATGTATTTCTAGGTCCCATATCAGACTGAAGAAGTTGATAGTTGGTAATAGGCACCACTGAAAATTCCTAAACACAGTACCATCTAGGTATCCCTTGAGACACACAGTGGACAATATTTATAAGACACAATAAAGTAAGTCAAACTACCTCTGTATTGAGTGCTTATTATGTTCCAGGATTTGAACATAACATACACATATCATAGATTTTCATATTTAATTTTCACTTAACACTCTGCAGTATGTGTAAGTATCCTTCATTTTACATGTGAAAAAACCACTGTGAAGAGAAGTGCCTAGGGTCTCATGAATTAAAATGATGGTCAGACCGCTCTTTTGGTTGTTCAGCACTCATGTTTAATATTTGTGAAAACAGAAATGGAACTGCATGTTCATAATTTCAAAGGAAGTGAAGAAAATTATGGTATCACCACCGAACTAATTTCTAAGAAAAGATTACAAACTGTACCAGGCACCCGTGTGCTTATTTTGCATATTTTAAAAAGCTCTCTCTCTTCCTCACATTAATCTCCAACTAAGAACTCAATAACTTTTGTTTTGTTTTGTTTCGTTTTCAGGCCACTAGTGGAGCTAACACGAGTCCCAGTAAATACCTTTGTCATTTAAAAAAGGGGGCAAAGTGGAAGAATAAAAAGTTAAAGCAAGAAAGAGTTTTGAAAAGAAAAAATAAAGGAAGGAGCAGACTGAAAAATGAAATAGAAAGGCCACTTCTCTTATATGCAGACTCTGCAGGTTGACTTGTGTTTTAAATAAAGTTTCCAAGCTCCTAGGCAAGGCTCTGTCCCCAGGCATGTATCAGCAATAAGATAAACGGGATAAACATACAGAAAAGCCTTTTTTAGGATGATAGAAGGGTCGGGCACACAGTGAGGCTAGATGGCATTCTTTGAAAGAGACAAGGATGGAGACTCCCACCCTCCATGCTGCTGTAGAGATAGAAGGCATTTGCAGAGATCCTTTGAAAGGTGTAACAAAAGATCGTTGTGACTCCCGCAGTATCTGAATAGGAATAAAAAACGTCTTTTGTACAAAGCAACTAAGAACTAAAATAGCAAAGGCAAGAGCAACATACGGTTGGTGATGTCCAGGCAAGGCCCAAAGCTTGTTCTTTCAAGAGTGAACTTTGGGTGACTACGAGAGAAATAGCCAGTGTCCTTGCAGACTTAATACATCAGCATTCATTGGGCAGATCTGCCTGCCCACTGCAACTGCATAACGTGGACGATGTGAGTCAGGGAACCAGGAGGAGAGAAACTCAAAAGAGGCCCAAGGGAGGCCATTCCTATACTGAAGGTACCCCCCAAATGTATACATGTTTTAAGAGTTGTTTGCTGTGATCAGAAGTGTCTGGACACTGATGGTAACCACTTTGAGCACCTTGTTTCATTGCAGTAGTCAAATGTGACTTGTATCCATCTTATTATTATAATTTTAATATAGATTTTTCCTTTCTTAATGTGTATACATTTTGGGGGCACCCTCTCTATTACAATTGCTCTTGACTACAGCCAACACTACAATGACAGGTAAGTAGAATCATGTCAATACCTGTCCTATATTGTGGTTTAACCAGAAACACCATAATACATTCCACAGTGTGAGTTTAGTTTTTCTCAACATATTTATCCATAAATTAAAATAATCTTTCAAGATACTGTTATAAAAAAATAACTAAGTGAGAAAATACAAACGGCATTTTAGTAACTATCCTAGTCTCCCAACTGGGTTGAAAATTTCATTATAACCTTCATATTTGTCAACAGCACCAAGATTCTTACATTAATTTTTTTTCTTTCTTATCACTCAATCAATTGCTTATAATTGTTTAAATTTTTTTATGCTTATTTTCAAACATCCTACTTAATGATTTTTTTGTTCATATGTTCTTCTAGTTTTAAATTCCAGGTTGCTTTAAGACATGCTACACATTATGCTCTGAAGCTATCAGCAGTGCTTCAGAAAAATGGAGGGGAAAGTCTAGAATGAAACAAAATGAAATGCAAAAAAAAAAACAACAAAAAAAACCCAAGCATTAAGCAGGCATAACATGTGACAATCAAAAACTTAACCTTCTTATTTATCCATTATTTAAAAGTGAATTCCTCTTTTTGCATGATTTTTAAATTAAATACGGTAGATGGTGAGACCTGACCCTTAATGTTGCCATAATGAATAATACCTCTCAGGTAGAAAGGTTAGCACTGTGCTTCACATGTACTAGACAGATAAAACGTAGTTATTATTATTTACTCTATAACTTCAGGTTGCTCAAAGCAATGAATGTACATTTTCCTGGGGGGGAGGGAAACTAGAGGAAAAAAATTGAAGCGTTAAAAAAATAATAAAAATAAATAAATAAATAACATTGAAACGTTACAGTTACTATTTGAAAAATAGATTACATAAACAGAATGATCAGAAATATTGGGGAAACCAATACTGGCTTATTAAAATGGACACACAAATGACAATGTGGATATACATGCCACCTCGTAAGGCAATACAAGGAAGCCCAGAGACAGATGTTATGACAGCCCTGTGCAAACGGGACAGGGAGAGTCTACATGTGCTTTTGGATGCTAATAGCTCAAGCGAATTCTCCTTTTGATTAGGATATACTAATATTTATCATGCTCTGTCCCCACAAGTGGCATATTCCGGCATATTCACAAACTTTTAATTGGTCTGAAACATTTCCACAAAACCTCAAACTGTCATTCCTTTCCTTGCTTTTGTGTCTTACTAATTTTTTCATTACATCTTTTTTTTTCTTCCTAGATAATTTATTCCCCATCCTTTTATTTGCTCCAGCAGTCTATTGCCCAGCATCATGACCTCATAACAAAATGAAGGGAATATGATTAGAAAACAAGAAATAACAGATTTTATGTTAAACATTTTTTTATGAGTGAGAACAGAAAGAGGATAATGCTTGTCTTGGGTATATTTCAACAAACCTAACAACTTTATTCAGAGTGTGGAAAAATCCGCTGCACTGGCATTTAGCTATAGCTGTCTCTAAGAATTTGAAAGAAAACGGTGTAAACACAAAGAAACTATCTAAAAATAAACTTTAAATTCCCATTCAATGAGCACCTTGGGAGTTAAATTCCAATCAAGGAAGTGTGAAATGCAACGTGTGGTTAGGGAATAAAACCACCTTTTAATTACTGTTGACAGCTAGAGAATACTGTCCTCACAACTAGTTAATTTCACATTTTTGTAAAAACATGACTTCCTCACCTCAAAAAAGATATAAAGATATATATTTCAATTTATCATAATTAAAAACAATAGCAAAGCATACCAGCTGTTTCGTTACCTGCAAATGTAAAGAATATACTGTGGTAGAACATTTCTTTCACCATTTTTTCCTTAAAACTAAGATTCACAATTTAGTATATTCTGCACATGTCTTTAATGCTGAATGTGTCTCTTTTGATTCTGAGTGTCCCTATATAACTTTCCCTGTCTGTGCTTTTGCAATAGCAGCACTGAAGAAAGAAAGGCTGCAATGTGGTTCTCTGCCCACAAATGTTCTTGAATTTTCATTCATGCCAACATTATCTTTGTGACCTTGTGAGCGGGTCATCCTTTCCAATTTATGTAACTCAGAAAAAAAGACTAACAAAACTTGTAGAAAGTGGTTACAAGGACTAACTAACAAAACTTGTAGAAAATGGTTTTTATTTCAAATATAGCCATTCAGTTATTTATACCCTAAACAGATTCCTTTTGACAAACTGCACTCAGCATACAGATGACCAGGTGTAGCAGTTATCATTAGGAAAATCGGTATTAGTAGAGATATAGATGACATGCAAATTAATAAAACATATAATCACTGAGTACCTAACATGTGCCAAGCAATCATAAACACACAACATATAAAAACAAATGAGATAGAGTCTTGGCTAAAAAAGGTTTTTGCAGGATATAAAATGAAATATTGGAGAGACATAAATACTGTTATAGAAAATTAGAAGAGGAGATGATAACTACCTGGTGAAAACAATAAAATAATATTAGAAAATAAACATTGGAACTGACTAACAGAGATGGATTTAAGCAGCATGAGAAGAAAAGGAAAATCAATCTGGGTAAGGAAAACACAGGCATCCAGACAGCCTCCTGAATGATTATTCTATGTTTCAAGATCAAAACAACACAGAGATACCACCTAACTCCAGTCAGGAATGGCCATCATTAATAACTCAAAAAACAACAGATGCTGGAAAGGTTGTGGGAAAAAGGAAATACTTCTATACTGTTGGTGGCAGTATAAACTAGCATAGCCTCGGAAAACAGTGTGGCGATTCATACAACCCAGCAATCTCTCTTCTGGGAATATACCTGGAGGAACTCAAATCATTCTACAGAAAAGACAACTGTGTACTGCAGCACTAGTCACAACAGCAAAAACACGGAACCAACCATATTGCCCATTGAATGTGGACTGGGTAAAGAATATACATGCTGGAATATTATGCAGCCACAAAAAATGTGAAAATTAAGGACTTAACAGCAACTTGGATGGATTGAGAGTCTATCATATTCAGTGATCTTTCACAGAAACAAAGAAATGTATACCACATGTTCTCGCTCATAAGTGGACCCTGAACAATTATCATAATACTCCATGAAAGGGGTTGGCAACAGAGAGACACTGCCAGGGAGAGGGGCACATGACATCAACAAGCGTATCTGATCCTGAACCAGGAAAGGTGAGGACCAATGGGAGGCCCAAACTTCACTTGTACATTGAACACTTATGTATGTAATCCTGAATTGTACCCACATCTTTAAAATAAAATATTAAAAAAGTTAAAATAATAATACATTCTTAAAATACATGAACACACACACACACACACACACACACACACACACACACACACACACACGACACTCAAAAGGGATGAGAAGGAAAAGAAAGTCAAGATATAATAAATGCCCTTCATTGGTCCATCAAAATCCACCCTCCATCCTTCGCCAACCTGCTCTGTACCCTTCAAGGCCGACCTAGTCACTCAATTGGCTCCCTTCTGTTTAGTGGCCTGTCGAGTTAAATCAATGGGAACACTGAAGAAAGAAATGAGATTACTCTCATTACATCTGGGGATGTAGTGTCTGAGCTCCACTTTTTGTTTTTTTGTTTTTTTGAGTTGGAGTCTCACTCTGTCACCCAGACTGGAGTGCAGTGGCCGCTCCCGGCCACCGCAGCCTCGACCTGCTGGGCTCCAGCGATCCTTTTTTATTTTTGAGTTGGAGTCTCACTCCGTTGCCCAGGCTGGAGTCCAGTGGCACAAGCGTTCACGGTCACCCCAGCGTCGATCTGCTGGGCTCAGGTGATCTTTCTGCCTCAGTCTTCCAACTAGCTGGAACTACAGGTGTGTGCTACCACTCCACGCTAATATTTTGTTCTATTGTAGAGATGAGATCTCACCAAGTTGCCCAGGCTCTTCTGAGTTCCGCTTCTGTGAGTGACTGTGTCTATCAACCAAAAGTCACAGCCATCGTTAGGCAGTCCTTTCCATGGGCTTCCTCTGCCCCTGGGACCAGTAACCACACCAATCCCTCTCACCTCACACAAGGATGGCAAAATACCCTACAATTACTAGTCCCTGAAGTCTCACTGTCCCTTATGCTTTCCCTACCTCATGCCTACACCTCTGTAAATAATCCCTTTATAAAATTCTACTCAAGTTAGACTAATTTTAGTAGGCCATCTGCTTTCCGTTGCAGCCATGACTGGTATAGGATGGAATGATATTTAGATTTTTAGGGTGGGAGTTTCTTAGGGAATGACTTAGAAAGAATTTCAGAAAAGAGAAATTAATTCACAAACCAAGGTAATATAGAAATCAGGCAGGTAAGTCAAGATTAAAGACCTGGCAAGGAGGGAAAGGTGTAGACTGTAAGTGGAGTTCTCTTCCTCTGAGATTGCAAGGAAGAATATAAGTATATGAGTATGAATGAAATGGGGGTGGGGTCACAGGAAGTCAAGGAAGATCAAGTTTGAAAGGTTTTATTAGTTCTGTTAAGCAGGCGGCATGGTGATTTCTTACCAATTGAGAACAGAAGGTAGGCATGAAAAGGTCACGAGAATGAGGATGATTCTAACTAGCAGTGGGAAAAGGAGTCGATTATTGGTAATGATAAGGATTAATAAGTAGTTGAGGTTGAAAATCATTCATGGATAAATAAGCTGGTCTGTGGGGTCTTGCCATTTTCTCCAGCAGTGTCTTACAAATGATGTCAGGATCCACTCACTGAGATTGGACTGAGAAATGAGAATGACAGAGCAAACCCTGAGAACACCTTGTAGTTGCCTCACCGTCTGACCTAGGTTACATAACGAAAGAAATTAAAGTAGGAAAGCCTGGCTGAGGTGAAACCAGAGAAGCAGTGATATTAACTAAGAGTCAGAGAGAGAGAGATTCTTGGAGCTGATGATATTTAATACAGAGTATTTCTGGAAATGACCACGTCCTGGGGACCAGAGAACTTTGCTACTGAAGTGGACTGGAGCAGAGGAAGTGAGAACAAAACACATCTGTGAAATTTTGTCGGGAATCTAACATCCGCCACTGATTGAAACACTCCAACATGACACCCAGTTTGGAAGTTAGAAGAAGGAGTGTGAGTGGGTGCAGAAGTGCTATTCAAACATCAGCCCTGCCACCTGTGCAAGATGCTAAAAGTGAAGGGACGCAAGAAGCATCCTCCTGACAGGCTTTGATGAGAATAAGTGTCACCAGTCAGATATGAAGTGCGGATTCGGTTGGATGGCAATAGAAGGTTTTCAGAGAGCAGAGTACCCTGAGTTTGAAGAGCAATGGGCAGGTAGAGAGTGGACCCAAAGAGTCAGGTCTGACGTAAATGAAGATGACAGTCCCGAAGATCAAAGGCCACCGAGCTTTGCCCCATTTTGAGAAATCCCCTGTCCACTCACTTAACAGAGAGAATCGCCACTGGAATGGCCTTGGCCACCTCTGAGATTTCATCCTTTCAAAATCCCTACTGCCCAAGATGAACCCTTTCTTGCTTTGTGAAATTTACAAAGTAAATCACATCGACCAAAAATAGCATCTATTTTTATCAAGTGAACATAATTTAAGAGGTAGAAGAAGGAGAATTTTGTCCTGTCTCAAGAAATAACTACCACTAGACCATAGACAACTCAGTTGTTGTTTTTTAAAAACACTTAATATTTTCTTTGGAATGATACAACACCAAACATGAATAATTCAGTCAATAATTGTCCACGCTCCTCAAATTGTAGTTGATTTATTGCTATTACATGTACAGAATGCCAGTAAAATGACAAACTTTTCAATACCAAATGTAATTCAAACCAAAAAGCAAAGCACGATTTATTCTTTTATAGATTAAAAAAGCACTTCTAAAATAATGTAAGTTCCTCCAACAGAAATAGAATTCTAGAGCATAATTCTACTTAATAACTAGAACTGGTAAGTAGCCAAATTTGGTCTAAAATTTGTAAGTAGGGAAAGAATACATTTTATAATAGTAGTGAAAGACATTTAATTTGCTATATTTCTGTAAAACTTTATATGAATTAATTTGGATATCCAATTAGTAAGCTACACACATTCTAGGGATGTGGATAATCATTTTGAAATTTTTTAAAAGTTGAGATGACAAATTTATGACAGTCCTGGAGTGTAAATTAGTGATAGAAGGATCATTTTACCTTGTCTCCTGATTTCTTGAGGTTTCACACTGTTAGGAAAATTCAGACCTGTCTAATAGGGAGATGCGATTCTTAGTTCATACATAATGGAGTATACCAGTCTTGTGTATGTTGACATCAAATATCACTAGATTTCTAGTCTCTTTCTTGTAAATACTGAAATATACTTGCTTTTTCCTGCACTGAGGAGCCCAAAAGGTCTCCAGAGAGCTTAGTCTTTAGGAATTTTGAAATCAAATAAATTTGTATTTAAAGCTGCTGACTGCCACCGTAAGAACTTAGGTAAATTATGTAATTGTTTTTGAGTCACAGGATTTTTTTTTTTGGTTCTAAAATAAAAATAATAATTCCCACATTGCATATGTTATGTGAAGATTAAATGAGATAAAGTAATAAAAATGTCTGTTGCAAGTCTGACATCTGTCATGCCTTCATTAGTCATTAGATCCCTCCCCATGTTGAGAAAAGTAGTCTAGGGAGAAAATCAGTCAAATGTGGACAGTTCAACATAAAGAACAAAGTCATTGACATGCTACTACACTGAGTTTAAATCCTGCCTCTATAACATGTTGTTTGTGTAGAGTTGACAACATGTTTAACTTCTTTGTTTTTAGGGCACTTTAGGGAGCTTCTTTGGAATTATATGATTGAGATTTATGTTAAAGTTAGGACTAGTTTGGGCGAGCATGCCAGCAGAGCTGAGGTCACAATCGCTCTTCCACTAACATGCAATGCAACCATGGGCAATATTACTAAGTTCATTGTTCTGATATCTATAATATGCCTACCTCAAATGCTCAATCAAAAGATTAAAGAAATATTTTAAATATTTTATGTAAAATGCTTTATACAATGTCCAGCTTCAAGGGAGCAGCTTTCTGAAAATATTTAACTTTATTATTCTCACAGTATTCTGATTTTCAAAGCAAAATAAATCCGTCTCTGTAAGAACATTTTTGCTCATTTAAAACACAGAAGTATCAAAAACAAATTATACTAGGAAGTATAAAAGATCATAAGACAAGTATAAAGCATGATTATTGGAAGATAATTATCTATGGATAGCACAATAAAAATTATTCCAATGAAACATCTCAGTTATTCTGACTACTTACTTACCTGAAGAGATTTTTTGAAAGGCGCTAATAATAGGGTGATAAAAGCATCACATGAATAAATATTTTATGTAAAATGCTTTATACAATGTCCAGCTTCAAGGGAGCAGCTTTCTGAAAATATTTAACTTTATTATTCTCACAGTATTCTGATTTTCAAAGCAAAATAAATCCATCTCTGTAAGAACATTTTTGCTCATTTAAAACACAGAAGTATCAAAAACAAATTATACTAGGAAGTATAAAAGATCATAAGACAAGTATAAAGCATGATTATTGGAAGATAATTATCTATGGATAGCACAATAAAAATTATTCCAATGAAACATCTCAGTTATTCTGACTACTTACTTACCTGAAGAGATTTTTTGAAAGGCGCTAATAATAGGGTGATAAAAGCATCACATGAATAAATACTAGGAGCCCTAAGTAAAAAAAGACACACGAAAACATCCCGCAGAAAACGAATGCCTACGCTTCATCAGTCTTTAAGAACCATACGTTGGGTAAAAGCAGTACATAGGCCAGTTGCTCCTGATAGGCTTGTTTACAGGGTGTGTGCATTTGCTTCTTTAAGACGCGGCAAAGTATCACCATTTGCAACGGAGTAGGTTAACAAAGAGCACATAGCTGTGTTCCGATCATGATTCCATGACTTCAAGTCAATAGAAAAAGCAAAGATTTCTGAAATTGTTGCCATTTCTGACAAGGAGGTGCCTGTGACGCATGCCTCTTCCCACCTGCCTCTGTACATATTTAAGGATGGTTTCAAGAGCAGTTACAGTTTTTGGTACATTGCCCTTTGGGGTACACAAAGATGATAAGCTTCAGCCGATGTAATTTGTTCTCGATTTATCTGAAAAATGAAATTTGCTGTATGAAGTCATGAGTATGGGTAATACATGCATAAAGCAAATTACCATAATTTGGACAAAAATACAAAACTACAAGGAGGACTAATCTTAATGTTCCATAAACTATCAATTTAATAGCAAATAAAATAATTGGAAACTTGCTTTATTTGGCTTTATTGAAATACTTTTGGGTAAGAATGGAAATTATGATATTATGTAGCAAATATGTTTTAATTTTTAAATAATCATCACTTAGAGAATATATTAATTTTCAAGTAAGACAATCATCATTTGGAAAATATATTAATTTTTAGGTAAAATAATTATCATCCTCCATCTAATTTGGCAACTGGTTTGCTATTAAATACTATTTAGCAAGTAACAATTTGTACATATAAGTGAAAACACATGAGGTCTTCACTTGATATAATGGATATCATTGCAGAAAAATTTTTAAAGTAGATTTTTGAAAATAAACACATTTACAAAGAAATTTTAATCTATTATGACAAGAATAATGTAATATTTTTCAAAGAAAATATTTACTGTTAAATTACTATTTTTACAAGCCTGAGATTGACATAAAACAGGCTTGACCTGTGGTTTGTTTATTGGTTGGTTACTCAATGGCCTGACCCTTGAACACTACCTCTGGATAATGTGTGAGCAAGGTGAAAAGAAGTTGGGAGAGGTTCAGAGCCAGAAAGCCTTTAAATCTTTGAGCAAGGCACATCACTTTTATGGACCTAATTTTTTTTCACTCATTAAAAGAAGAGTTTAGGGCAACGGTTCAACAACTCCCTGCCATCTCGAGAATTCTAGCAACAATATTTTTTAATGAAATAGTCAATACAGTGAAAACAATTAGAGTCAGTAACTTTGTTAACTAACTCCATCTCTTATCATTTGAGCAAATTTAGGAAAAATAACCTACAATGCTTATTTCACCGGAATATTTTAAGAACCAAATGACTAGGGCCATAGTAGCAGGCCAAAGGTGTTAGAGGAACATAGTAAAGCTTATTACATCAGCTATTACTTGTATTTGGTAAATGGGGATAATGTTTTCCAAAGTTTACCCATGAACAAAGAACAAATGACCATAGAAAGCAAAGAGTATGACATCTTGGAATTTGGACTAAGCTATGCTTTAAAAAAGTGTACATCCAAGATTTCCATGATTTTTATGTTTGAATCAACAAATTTCTTGATTATAACTGCTTCAAATGCCCTCAAAAACCTGCCAAGAACCTTAAGAACACACTTAGAACTTTGATGACAAGGAATATAAACCAAAAATAATTTTAACCAACTCAACTGGAACAGGAAAGAACCTTGTTTCACTTGGACACAAATTACCTCATGGTTTTACAGATCACTGAATTTCTGTACTTTAAAAAGATGAACTGAATAAGAAATGTTAAGTAGTGTAATTATTTCTTTTCAGTCTCATCTGACAAAGAGTAAGTTCATTTTAATTAGTTATAGAAAAACCTGGCTTAAATACTTCTGTTTTAAGGCTGAATGTGTTTATCTAATGCATTTAATAAAAAAAAAAAAAAGATAAAGAAAATGTGAACTAAATATAATGATACCATAACAGAGTCACAGGATTCCATATTTCCTAAGAATTAAGAAGTTTGCATTCTTGAGTAGACAATAACCAACTGTCTATTAATGAATGTTTCCCTTCTAAATAAAACAAATATTATGTGCATGCTAATACAGAAGTTGCTTCCTTTATAGTGTTAAAAAATAAATAAGTAATTAATTCATGTGTTTCTAGTGGCAACTCTATATATTAGTAAACAGTAAAAAAAAAAAAAGAAAAAAAATGAAGAGAAAAACTATGATATTGTAGCATATTGTCTTTTCCTTTATCTGACTATAAATCCATAAATGGTTAACATCTCATAAATGGTTTTAAAATTTGGTTTCCCTATTGTGTTATGTGAATAAACGTATAATATCTATTTATTGACATTTGTTGAACAGACAGCTATGTGGAATATTTGCATATATGCTATGATCACCCCTATTTGCAATCAGAAGTTTTTATAACTTATTAATGGCCACTGCATATGGAATATAGGATAATTAATACATAAGGGCATAGGCTCTGGAACCTGACCAACCCGGATTTTGAATTCGGACTCTTACACAACTGAGCGGAAATTTCCTGAGCTTCCATTTTCTGTCTGTGAATCTGGAAACTGACATGACCCACCTCAAAGACTCAATCTGAAAATAAAACGTGGGATGGCACTGGCCAGCACTGTGCTCAGTGCTCACCATTAAGTGGCAGTTATTGCTATTCATTTCCTATGAGGTATTTGGGACCCTCATATCCAAGGACAAAAATGTTTTGAACTCATTGTGTCAACGGAACATTCCAGTTCTGTATTTTTCAATCACTGAAGTTTAAATGTGTTGTGGCTGGCGAAAATGAATATATATTTAGTACCATCGTGTTTAGTTCATGCAAAATATAAGAAAGACAAGTTTTTTATTTTTGATAAGAAAGATAAATTTCTAGAAATATTACTAAATATGTATAACCTGACTAGAAAAGCAAACCCCAAACTCATGTTAATATGAATAATAAATTATATGTCCAAATAGTAAAAATATTCATAAATACCTAGATAGATACAACAAAATAGAGAAAACTCAGCTATTTCAAGCATCAAGTTTTTAAACACTACATTTTCAAAAAGACAATAATAAAAATAAAATGGGTAACTGAAAGAGCATAGAATATCCATATATGTCTTTTATTTAGGAGGTCTGACCACTTATGCTATGATGAAACTTTAATCTATACAACAGCTTCTATCCTGAGTGTTTAAAGCTATAAACTACTGTTCTAAATAATAACAGATGATTTATATTCTTGATTTGAAAAAAATAGTGGTTTGAATTTTTAAAATTCTAATTCAAGGAAAGGGAGAGACTGAAATCTTTTTCCTCTAGCCTCATGAAACAAGAAATCCAATCACTACCACTAGTAATAAACCCACTGGGGGTAACTGACAGGGAAAACAGAAAAAACAAAACAACACAAAACAAAACAAAAACATAAAGTTGGAGCAATCTATACAGCTCCATTTTAGGAAGAGAGGATAGAGAAAAACTGCCTGAGAAATCACAAATGAAAAGTATGTTTGATAAGATAAAAGACATATTAAATGGGGGGGGGGGGAAATACCCGCAAACCAATCCTACTGAGATAATAAGAATGAGAGAGAGGATTTCTTAACTGAAGCAGAACCAACCATCCAACCAACAAACAACAAAAATCCCTCAATAACAGCAGCAACAAAAACTAAATATAAGTAAACTTTGGGGCACATATTTTAAAAATCCAATCCAAATCCATGTTAAAACCAGAATCCTCTAAGACTCCACCATGTAATGGCACTAAATACTCTTTCTGTAGAGAAATTCTCACTTTGCTTATAGTACTATGAATTATTCTGGAAGCATTTCAGTCATTAGATGGCCTTTGCTATATCATATAGACCAAAATGCTCATTTTATAAAAACAAAATAGAAAGCTGTAAAGATAACTTCTGTAATATGCGTAAGGAGAAATCTGGGATCTGAATAACTTCCATGCAGTAAAAAATAATGCTTCAGGAGTCATGACAAATGCAATGTCTTTAATGTTAAGATAATACTAGAAGGAGTATATTTGTGTGTGTTCACTTTTTATACATTGTCTTTTTTATTGAGTCTTTATTATATGGTGTGGATAGAGGTCAATATATGTTGATGAAGAAGACATGGCCTCTGCCTTCGTGGAATTCAAAAAGCAGACAGGAAGAAGCATACTAGAGTCATTTCATTGCTATGTGGCAAGAGTTCCATGGGTGGTACACATGGAACAGACAATGCTAGAACGTGGAAGGAAAGTGACTTGCAGGTTCACCCAATGGACAAGAAAGAGAAGAGCATTTAGGCCTTGGAGCTAGTAAGAAATGCCATGTGAAAGCAATTTGTTGGTAGAGCTTGAGAACTAAATAACTAACAACCCTGAAACACTGCTCTGGGGAAGCAGAATCTCTACCTTTCTCTTGAATAAAGACTACTAGGAAAATAAGAAACAGACAGAGAAGAACAGAGGAAAGAGCCCTAGCTGTGGCTCCATAAATCAAGAATATTCTATAGTCACATGATACCCTTAAGTTAAAAGCACAAAGTATATCCAAGTTTCAAACATAAACTCAAATAATGAGGGTAGAAGGCATGATAAAGACCAGAAATGCTCAGAACAATTTGGAAACTGTGTGTACTCAGAGGTACTCCTGTGGACACGTTTAGAAGAACATGGTGATTCTATGGAGCTGTTCCAAATGCTCTCATGTCAACCTGCCCCTCCTCTTTTTGTTCAATATGAACTATGATCTATGCTCTTGGTTCTTAAGACTTTTTATGTCATTTTTCTCCCTCTGTCAGCTTAGCAACCCTGGAAGAGGCACAACGTTGTTAGAAGAATTATATGCATGATAATCATGATAATATGTATCAGGCCCTCCGTGAGGAGGATGGTGAAAAAGCTGTGTGTGCTCTGGGTATACTGGCACCACATGTCCTCTATAGTGTATCTTTTTTAAGATGGAAAGGAAGAAAAAAAAACAAAAAACCTCTGGGCACATTTGAATGCCAGGCTTATTCCATACTGTCTATCCTTTCAGAAAAGTATGTCTATCCCTTTCAGAAGAGTGTGTCTATGTCTTTTAGAAAAGAGTGTCTATCCTTTTCAGAAAAATGTGTCTATCCCTTTCAGAAAAGTGCCATTCTTGATAAATTCCAAAATGTGCCCTGAAAAATCACCCGCTCATTTTGTTCACTGATGTATCAGAAGCATTTACCAACTAAACTTTGTAATGCACACTGGAAATGAAAAACAGGATTCTGGGCTTCTCAAACTGTTTAAGAAACAAAAAAGACAAAATTTGAACCATTTCACTATGTATAATATAAGTAGCTTTGTTTGTAAAGGAAAAAAAGTCACACCATATCAGGTGAATCCTTGAATGATTTCAGAAGTACCTAAAATGCGTAGTTCTAAATTTTTTTCCCTCTGTCACAAGATACCTTTAGAAATGGCATTTTATATTATGCTGCAATGTCAATAAAATCCACAGGAATACATGCGTGTGCACACGCACAAACACACACACACACACACACACACAGAGAGAGAGAGAGAGAGACAGACGAGTATATTTGATTTGTATACATTTACCTGATTTGCCAACATTATCCCAAATATTCAGTCGATAAGTGATAAAGACATAAAATGGTGTTCTCATTTTAGAAGTATTTTTTAAATAAAGTATCATTCTCAAAATAAATAAAAGGTACTTCACTTTATTTTATTCGTACTTTATATTTTTATCTGGTTATGTTATTTACATTTGTGTTTCATTCATTTATAAAGTACAACCAAGAACAAAAATGAAGATGTTGATTATAGCTATAAAGGAATTCATGACATCATTTTTATTTCAAATTTGATTGATATATTCATTATACCTCATGGCTTGCTGCTGATATTTGGGAACCTATCATAATTTTTAAATTGTTCCATGATCAAGAAGTTCAGAAATTTATAATCTAAGCAGCTAAAGCACTCCTTATCTAAGGCTAAAACAAATGTCAGTTAAACATTTAACTCTATTAAAGGGCTATCCTGGAAGGCATTTTTTACCTGATATTTTCAAAAGGAATTCAAAATGCTTCTCACTGAAACCACCATACAACCATAAGCTGGTTCAACAGACATACAATTAAGCCCATTCCAATCTATTATTAAAAGAAGACAAAATACATAAAATGCCTCAGAAAATAAATTGTATTTAAAAATTCAATGATTAGTCAGCCAGGTTATCTATATTTGGCAGATAATCACATTTGTTCACACTTAAAACAGTATTGCTAGAAATTCCTGCCATTTCAAATATACATCTCAGTCTGTGTGTATTTGTATGTGTGTGTGTGTTATCACCTTCAGCGACTTGACAGAACGAGCTTGGCATTTGCAGCTGTTGTGGAATCTTCTCTCCCAGAATGTGATTTTGAACTAGTTAGTTGACTCTTCTGAACCTCAGTTCTATGGTTGAAAAGGAAATGTTTTACCTCCTTTACCAGGCTCTTCTCTTAGTGATAACACATAACCGGCTAGGCACATGGGAGCCCTTCAGTTAACGATATGGTGATTATACTAGTGGCTTCTCTTACTGCTTATTCCCTGGGCTCATTTCCGGTTCAAATGGTAATGCCTGAATAATAAATACCTTGGAGTCCTTCTTGCTAGCCTTGTTTCTCTATTTTGAAATCTGAACATATATTCAGAAGGCAACTCATTCAAGACTGTGGCATGAGTGGTTGATGGTGTTGGGGTGTCCAACTCTCCTGGTTTGCTCGGGACTGAGGGGATTCACAAGATGCAGCATTTTCAGGGCTAAAAAATGGGAATGCTGCAGGCAAACCAGAATAGCTGGTCACTCTATAGCGACCACGTAAATTTTGTCCTCCTTGTTCATACTATATTTGAGCCAATAACTCCATTCCTAGCATCTTATATCTAAGTTGACCCATGGGATTAGGTCTGTCCAGTAGAACGATGGGTGTTCTAAGCCAGTTAGTTTACTGATCTCTGCACCGTCCCAGTGCTCTTTTCCTTTCATCCGCGGGTTAATGACAACAGGCATGGTCATCCTCAAGACACTATTGCCGATCCACAAGGTGGAGTCCGCCCGGGATTCTGAGTCACCATGTGGAAGAGGCTTTCCTGCATTTCATCAGTTGATGGGTAGTGAGTGAGAAATGAACCCCATTGTGTCAATCTCTCAATATTTTGGAGTTGATTGTTATATCAATTAACATGTTCTAATGAAATGATGTAACATATTTAAATCATACTGAAAGCAAATGTAATTAGTCAATTGCGCTTAACACAGGAGATGGCATACGTGGCAGCAACGAAGGGTCAGTATTCATGAACAATCGTGCAGTCTAAGAAAAATTCCTCAAGCAACTTCTAATTATCCATGTGTTTATTTGCTGTTCCCAGCAGCTTCACACTTCGGGATGGTACTTCACAATGATCATTTCCTCCATTTTAAAGAATAAGAATAGGACTTAGAGTAGTCACTTATTTCCTCCTAATTTGCAAGAACATAAATGTCAATTCTGTTTTCCTCAGAGTCTGTACTAGCCATTTCTAAAAGATCTAAAAACCGACCTTCTGTAGGACCCAGCAATCTTCCTTCTGGGAATATACCCAGAGGAACACAAATCAGTTTACAAAAAAGATACCTGTACGTGCATGTTTACTGCAGCACTATTCACAACAGCAAAAACATGAAAGCAACTGTGCTGCCCATCCAAAATGGAGTGGATAAAAAAAAAAAATGTGGTACATATACACAATAGAATATTACACAGCCATAAAGAAGGACAACATTATGGACCTTGCAGTAACTTGGATGGGTTTAGAATCTATCATACTCAGAGATCTATCACAGTAACAGAGAGTTGACTACCACATGTTCTCACTCAAAAGTAGACTCTGAGTAATACTACATGATTCATAATACTACATGAAAGAGATTGGCAGTAGCAGACCACTGCCAGGGGAGGAAGGAGGGGCCCATAGCATCAATAAATGTACCTGATCCTGAACCAGGTGATGTGAAAACCAGTAGGAGGCCCAAACCTCACCTGTATGAGGACCACTTATGTATTAACCCTGAATTGTACTCCACATCTTTAAAATAAAAAAAGTCAATCCTAAGAATAGATTCATGATTTCTGATATTAAACTTCACGCTATTCCATTAAGCTGTATTTTTTACATATTCTATAACCACAGGTAGATAAACACATACATGCATATATACTGAAAAGCAGTAACAAGTGGTAGTGCTGGTACATGTTCACTTTAGGTGAAAATGTCCTAGAAGATCTAAAAATCGACCTTCCATACAACCCTGCAATGCCCCTACTAGGAATATACCCGGAGGAACTCAAATCACTCTATGAAAACAGTACCTGCACACGCACGTTTATTGCAGCACTGTTCACAACAGCAAAAACCTGGAAACCATGCTGCCCATCAAAAGTGGACTGGATAAACAAAATGTGTATATATATACAATGGACTGTTATGCAGCTATAAAGAAAGACAAAATTATGATCTTCACAGCAACTTGGATGGGCTTAGAGTCTATAATACTGAGTGGTCTATCACATAAACAAAGAGCTGAGTACCACATGTTCTCACTCATAAGCAGACTTTGAACAATTATCATAATACTATAAGAAAGGGATTGGCAGTAGTGGGAAACTACCATGGGGGGGTCACACCTCATCAACAGGGGTGCCTGCATAATGAACATTTATATGCCTAACCCTGAATTGTACCCCATATCTTTAAATTTTAAAAAAAATTAAAAAGAAAATGTCTATCTAGATAGTTGCTAGGAATTGCAAAAACTGATGGAAACTCTGACAAGACTGTTATGTAATCCAACATGGCCATCCTGTAGTCAACATGCATTGACTACAGATTAAGCAATACTCTTAAGTATCCTTTGTTAGTTTTCTGATTTCCCGCCTTAAGAAGAGTTGGTTCAATTTCTCAATGTAAGTTCTCTCTCGGTCTTTCAATGATCTTTAACTCAGGTTATAGTAACAAAATAAAGCCCTCAAGTTAAATAACCTAATGTCCTCTTCCTTCATGTCATGGACACAGTCTGAAATGTAAGATTATTGTGTTAAGATTAAATATTCATTTTACAGAGAAATATATTACAATCCTAACTTGTTTCTTCAATTGTAACTACAGAGGCAATAATAATAGCCTTTCAAATTATGACAAGGTATAAACAAAAGCTATATGAAAATTTTGTTACAGGATGTTGAAATGAAGCAAGAAAAAATATGGAGCTGAATATGGGGGGTTAAAAATTAAGCAAAATTACAACAGGTTGAAAATTATTTTTTCCTATGGATGAAATGAGAACTTAACTGAGGAAACATTTATCTTGGCATAAAGATAAAAGTGAGAAAGAAATAACATCACAATATATTGCTGCATCATAGTTTCAGTCTCATACAAAAAGTACCTTGAGTTGGGATATTTTTGTTAAAATTCCATTTTTTCTTCAACATTTAATCTCTTAGTGACTTCAAAAGAAGTCCAAAGTAATTTCAACATTAATATCTACCTATAACATCACACCTTCTCTTCCTCTCATCTACATTTCCTGAAGGAGTGTTATATTTCTAGAAATTTCACCTATTAATAGTCACCCATCTTTATATGTATACACTCTGACTTCTTCCTCCACCATTTCTTCTCAAATGCTTTCTATTAATTAGATCTTATGTCTTTTTAAAGAATGATTCATCTTCTAGAATGTGCTGTAGCGTCAGAAACTGCAGATCACCTGTTCTTTCAACTGTGTGAATCTTAAGTCTATCACAAAGAACTTATTTCTCTAAACGCTCCAATTCAGCCTTTGGTGGGTTTCATGTACTCCAACCCTCCTAATGACTGAGACATTTCTTGAAGTTGTCTCTTGATATTACCCTTTCACTCAAGAATCACATTTACTTCCATTCCCACACATCCTCGTTCTACTGCTATTCAAAGTTATGGTCTTTGGCTCTGGTTTCAAGTGTTTCTGGAAGGACAGATGGACAGTTATTTATGGTGTTTAAAGTCTTCCAAGAGGGTCTACTGAATCCAACACCTGTGGGGTCAACATTCAAATACATAACTATACCCTCTAATCCAACTTCTCTCTTTATTTTCCTTTTCTCTGATTGTCCCTATTATTCAGACTTCTTAGAAACAGCTCTTCCTTTGTGTCATTTATTTTTATAAATATATATTAATGTGTTTAACACCACCCCATGCTTCTCACTTCTCATTCCCACCCCAAATGCTTTCAAGTGGGCCCTCGTGATACTCTACACAGAGCACAGGAATGGATCTATTCAACAAAAAGTAGAGTTTCTTTGTATCTTCCTGGACTGCTGTCTTTGACAGATGTATTTTCACCTCTTCCTATTACATGTTGATACATGTTGCTAGATTAACCTAAGCACAGATCTGCTCACCTATTCATTGCTCAAAAGGAATCTCCATTTCCTTCCAAATTAAGTATGAACTTTTCAAACTGGCATTTAAAATTATTTTCAGTACTCCTCAGCAACGCTTTTCTAATAATATCACACCTACTCATTAGATTTCAGCCAAGCAAGCTGTTTATTCCCCAAATACACTCCAACCTTCCCACCCCTGCTAGTTTCCTACTCTGCACCTGAAAGGATCCATTCTTGTACTCCCCTTTGAAAACCTTAATCATGCCTTAAGACCTAGCTTAAAAGAGCTTTAATCCATAAATGCACTCTTTCTCTCTCTGCCAGAGGCCATGGATGACACTCTTCCTTGAACCCACAAAGCACTTTCTTTGTACTTCCCTTTGACATTTCTTTTACCTCAGTCAAATAATGGAATGTCCTGTATATTTGTCCAAAACAAGATCAAGGTTTCTTGTTGGCAGACATTATACTAATCGTCTCTGTATTCCTCAAGTGTTTAGCATAATACTTTGCATTTTCTCGAAACAAAACAAAAAAGAATTCCCTTATATAGAACGGCATTCAATATAGCAGTTTCAAAAAGAATTTGGCTCAAGTCTGTAATCCCAGGACCTTGGGAGGCCAAGGTGGTAGAATCAGTAGAACCCAGGAGTTTGAGACCAGCCTGGGCAACTTAGCAAAACCCTGTCTCAATTAAAAGAGTGAGAGAGAGAGAGAGAGAGAGAGAGAGAGAGAGAGAGAGAGAGAATGAATATACAGGGGGCTGATTGAGATGCATCAACACTTGAATAGAGTTACATAATAATGAAGGAAATGCATTCATAAAAAGTATCTTATGATTAAATAACAAGTTTTTAATTAGTGAAAAAAGAAAGAAGTAAAATTTCAGCAAAGTATAATTTGTGAACTTAGTTTTCAGCAGTTCCATAGATTTCCAATGGACTGTTCAATAGCAGGAACCAACTTCTAAACATTTTTTTTTCCTAGTTTAAGTAAGACAGTGCAGAAGGCTACATTAAATTGCATATCTATTACATACCCTTATATATGCATGAGCATATGAGTACTATATATGGTACTTCTGAAAAAGTAATATACTGATAAAATAAAAAAATATTGGCAGTTTTGGACTTTTAAAAACTAAAGAAAGTATTATCAAATTGTAAACTTTCTTTACCATTTTGTCTTTCTAGGAAGTAAGCAAAAAATAAACAGAAGGTGGTTACCAAGATGGCTCCCAATGTTCCTAGCGCCTGGCATTCACAGCCTACACGGTTCCTTCCCAAATTGGACAAGAGTCATTTTGTATGACTAACCGTATACAAAAGAATTGATGACATTTAATTTCCTAGATTAAGTTACAAAAACAGTGACTTCCAATTTAAGCATTCTTTGCAAATATATATTTTATGGTGTATATTTAAGGAATACTTCTAAGTAATTTTATTCCTGTTCTTTTTCTCTCTTTTATCTCTCTGACTCTATGTCTCTCTATGTGCCTCTTTCTGTCTCGGTCATTCTCTGTTTAGCTCCCCCCCAACATATCTTTCTGTATTGCACTCATCTATTTTTTGGCTGACCATGGGTAACTGAAACCACAGGACAAAGGAGGACCCTCTACTCTGTTATTCAAGTATAGGACGCAACACAGCATATGCAGATACATAGAAATTTTATCATTAAGCACATTTGTAATGAAATTAGTAATGAGTATCTTAAAAAGGATTTTGTTGACTATAATTTTTATTGACTACACTAATAAAATACAGTATCTTCAAAACATTTACTTTACAAGAAGAATTTAGGTTGTATTTAGTAAAAGTAATGAGAGCCCCTTATCTCGAAAGACTTGATTTCTCCTTGGGTCTCAGAAAACCATAATATCTATGGGTTATTTTTATTTCCTTTAAAATAAAATGTTTTAAGAGTTTGGTTCTATTAACTCTAGTGTTTCTCAAGATAGGGATTCCAGGTAAGTTTTAATGTCTAGGTGAAGATCACAAATGTAATATTTTGATCAGCAGATTGGAGACAGAAAAAGAGAACTACAGATCATACAAAAAAGATAAAATAGAATCTTCTTCCTAGATCTTTTTTTGTGTTTTCTTAAACCTACTGTTTGGATTTGCTACAGGCCAAAGACAGAATACAGTTTTTTTTCTTCTCCATGATTTTATGCATCTTGGAGTTTATTTTCTAGTGCATGTTATAGGAATTTTCTGAGTGGGTCAGATCATAGAATTTTAAAAGTCATTTATTAATATTTATATATATAATAACATGTGACATATGCATCACTATGACAAGACATAGCCTAAAAGATCTCTCTAAAAAATATTCAAAGCACTTTAGTTTTAATCTAGACTTTTTGATATCTTCAACATTTTATATTCTTACAAGTAAAACACCAATGGAAGTAAAACAAATGCATACCATATATCAAATAAATGAAAACCAGTACTTTTTTTGTCCTGCAGCAATGTAGATAATTGCCTCCATTAATCTAAGAGATACTATGTATAATACAGGGGTTTTATTAATAAGGTCAATATCTGATGACTTATAATTTGTATAATATAGAAATGAATTGTAACTGAATTCATTATATATACTATTATCTTTTTAGAAGTATGGAATATCTTCATTAGGAGAAAGCAGGGATTTTTGTATTCTTTTTTTTGTGTGTTGGAGTCTCACTCTGTCGCCCAGACTGGAGTGCAGTGGCTGCTCCCAGCCACCACAGCCTCCACCTGCTGGGCTCCGGCGATCCTTCCGCCTCAGCCTTCCAAGTAGCTGGAATTACAGGCATGCGCTACCACGCCTGGCTGATTTTTTGATTTATTGTAGAGATAAGATCTCGCTGATTTTTGTATTCTTTTGGTACTTTGTGTAAATGCATATAAAATATTTAAATTGCTCTCATTACTTAGAACAAAGCAAATTATTGAAACATTGTCCAATGTTTCCAGTTTTCTCCTAATTGATTTTAATTACACATGACTCTCTTGCATGTTGTAAAGAATATATTATAAAGATATATGTATACTTAAATGTCATAGATGCTATCTTCTATTATTAAAAAAAGTTTTAAAAGACTGAGAAAAAATATGAACAATTGATGTGATAAAGTAATCTTTCCAAAAATAAGTATTAGGCCATAGTGGAAAGGTAGCATTTACACAGCATTTAAAGTGCCAAAGGGCTGGGCTCGGTGGCTCAGCCTGTAATCCCGCGCCTTTGGGAGGCTGAGGTGAGTGGATGGCCTGAGCCCGTGGGTTCGAGACCCGCCTGGGCAGGGAGACCTCCTCTCTACAATAAATCAAAAGATCAGCCGGGCGTGGTAGCGTGCACCTGTAGTTCCAGCTACTGGGAAGGTTGAGGCGGAAGAATCGCTGAGCCCAGCAGGTGGAGGCTGCGGTGGCCGGGAGCCGCCATTGCACTCCAGTCTGGGCGACAGAGTGAGACTCCAACTCAAAAAAATAAAATTTTTTTAAAGTGCCAAAGGAACAAAAAAGCCTTTTGCAACAAGTTGAACGTAGTATGAGCCACTTGGAGAAGCATCCGAGTTTACAATGGGAGAAACACCATCAATACCATCAGAGCCAAGGCACCTGTCAAACACCACCATTTTCAAAAGTTGGCTGTAGCAAAGACAGGAGCACAACCTCAGTGTTATGCTTTGCATCCAAACTACCCATAATCAAGTCATGAATGAAAAAGGAGTTTTATATTTCTACCTTTAAAATATCAAGAAAAACAGACCATTTGCCATTTATCTGAACAGCTAAACTCTACTGCTTGGTACTTTAAATCAAGTGTTGAATTGATAGTTTAGCCATATTTTAATCTTTTTTTAGCTGAATATATTCTACATATAAGCAGTATTTCACTCAAAACAACAAGCACATGTCATACATTTAAAATTCATAGATTTAAAATTCTCTCTCCTTCTGATAGAAGATTGCTAAACTCTACTGAATCTTTGGAAAACAAACATGTTTGTTTTTTGTTTGTTTGCTTTTTGCATATCTTACTTCAAAAATAAATTGCTAAATTCTACAGACAGCATGGAATTGAGGAGCTAATTATTTTTCAAAGTTATAGAATTGTTTTTGTGTTGCTATGTGTTTTCATATTCAAGAAGCTTAATTGTATTCTATAAATTAAGTCAAGTTTGTGCAGCAAAAACTTCTCATCAAAACCTGCTTACAAGCTAATTATAGCTGGACACCCTACTTAAAAAATATAAATATGTTGCTTGAATAAAAATCCCTGGTAAGTGATGCAGGAATAAAGAGGTGAGTAGATTTATACATCTTATAGTTTATAATCACAGACACATTAAATGGATTGGAAATTATACCATATGTCAAAATAAGCATGTCTAAAAATACACAAACGGATTGATTTTGGAAAGTTAAGAAAAAAATTGTGAGGATTGCAAGAAAATTCTCACAGTGTTTTCACAATGTCCACTGCAACATGTATAACCTAAGACACATATGAAAGTCTCTAAATGCCTGCCCCAGGAAGGGAGAACCAAGAACAGGCTCAAGTGAAGCCCAGGCAAGAAGTCTTTAAGGTGCAGCAAAGTTTTTGTTCTTGTTTTTGCTTTATTATCTTAAAGGCAAATTTAACACCAGGGGTTGGGAGAATTCTAAGTGCTTAGGATCAAGAATTACAAGATTATTTTATTTTGTCTTCAATGTCAGTGATAGAATCATGAAATGTTAGAGGTAGCACTGCTCTTACATGATTTGAGATGGCTTAAGTTATTCTGTTCATTTTATAGCGCCAGCTCCTGTACACAATAAAATGCAGATCTCTGGGATTTCTGGACTATACTTTACTTTTAAACATTGTCTAAGGTTTCAGGTTTTTTGTGGTCTTGTTAGGTTGGTTTAATAGTTTTTGTGTTATCTTTATATGTATTATCGTTTATGTTTGGGGAGCTGATTATCATTGGAATTTGAATGTGGTAATATATCTAGATGTTGAACTGTATCAATAAAAGTTTTATCTATTCTTCACCTTCCCAAAAAATGTGTATACTGTTTACAGATGTTTGTATTTGAAAAAGGCTTTCAATTATTTTCTTCAAAATCTCAGTTAGGGCACCCTCTTATCCACTAGTATGTCTGGGGCTCTTAAAAAAAACGTAACTCAAAGTTAGTTTACTTTTGTCAGCGATGAACAGCTCACTTTAGGACTTTTGAAAGGTAATAATGAATGATATATCCTCTCAGCTTATTTACCTGATAATGAATTTAATATTTTCAAAAATAAAATGAGATATGACCAAGGCTCAAGAATTGGTATTTATTCCAAAATGTAATTAATAACATGACTGGAATAGATTTCTTCTGGTACATTTTTTTCCTCAGCGGGGGGTTAAGTGAATTATCCAAAGTGACACATTTAGGTAGCTGTAATTCTGAATTTAGACCTCAGGACTCCTGACTCTTTTTGAGCTGTGACTTAAGCAGGTCTACTAAATCCAAATCACCTGTGTTTTAATTTCTATCTTTCACTCGTATTTATCACTCAGGTAATGTTTATATATCATTCTCTATTAATCTATTGAGGTCACTGCTATCTTTAGGTCTCTTAGTCTGCAGGGAAGAATTTAGCACATGAGACAAGAACTACGGATGAGAAGAAATGCCAAAGGTTAGAAGAGAAACTTTAGGCCCATTTACTCCCAAACTCTCCCAGGGATGCACAAGCTGAGAATTAGCCCTGCCCTAAAATGTTCCATATATCTCCCTGTGGGTACATGTCTCATTTCATGTACACTAGGATGACTGATACAATTAATAAAAAACAGAATTATGAGCCTTCCAAGAACAAGGTCCACTGCCTTTGTAATCTCTTTCCTGGTGCTTACTATAACCATCACCCTTGTTTTTTTTTTTCCTGCTACTCTTTCTCTAACACGTAAACTAAAGATTTCATTTGTTTGCTATCTTTCATTTGAGTTCACCTCCTTTTTTTTTTTTTTTTTTTTTTTGAGTCATTGTCTCATTCTGTTGCCCAGGCTGCTGGAGTACGGTGTCATGCTCACAGGCCACTGCATCCTCGACCTGCTGGGCTCAGGCGAACCTTCTGCCTCAGTCTTCCAAGTAGCTGGATTTATGGGCATGTGCAACCACATCCAGCTAATTTTTGATTTATTGTAAAGATGCGGTCTCACCCAATTTCCCAGGCTGGTCTTGAACTGTGGGCTCGGGCAATCCTCTCACCTCATTGCCTTTCTAAAAGTGCAAAGATGGAAACCATGAGCCCATATAAAGAATATATACATGTGTCTTTATACAATTCTTATATCATATATATGATTCTTTAATTTTAGTTCCTTCTGTTGGCTTTTTCAAACCCTAAAGTCAGTTAATTATTCTCTTTTTTTGTTTGTGGTCTTTTTTTCTCATCTGATTTCTACTTTTGTCTCTTCTCTACCCTTAATTACTTATATATTTTGTTTTCCTCATTTATATAATGAAAGGTAGACTCACAAGACATCCCAATGAAAATTAAAACCTTGACAGGCAAGAAGACTCCAAGAATACCACAGTGTGCAGCCTGGTAAGAGCTACCTGACAGTGCCAAGTCATGGAAAGTTAAATGCAAAATGTAGGGTAATTCAACACCCAACTGAAAATTGAATTGGTGCACCACCATCACATGAGACCATATCTGACTGGAAATAAAGTGGACATGGTCTTCTTTCACATCTAAGTTTTCAAAATAAAATAAAAACAAAATGCATCTTCACATGCTATATACAAAAAGTCACAGAAAAAAATTATAGTTGGGGCCACTTGTAAACATAATTTGCAGACACCAGTGGCAGTGTTTTGGGTAGCTGAACCAATTGCTCTCAGAAACACTGATTCCTGCCAGACTCAATTAGTCCTCTCAGATAGCCATAGAGGAATATTTATCTACTATGAAATCTCCTGGAATATCCAACCCTACTGCCAAATTCCTAGAAATCCTGCATTTTGCTTAGCTCTTCTGACAAAGCTATCTAGAACAATAACTACCTCTGGGATCTTCCTTTCCCAATTCTTATCAGAAGTGATTTCCTAACACAGAATTGTCATCTCACTTCCTCGATATCCACATCACTGAGGGCTACTCAATAAATACCAAATTCATTAAGAATCCATATGAGGCTCCAACAATATTGCCAGGCTCATTAGCAGTCACATAAGTGATGTCCCAGATTCAAGAGCCATATTAAATTAATTGCGTTCCTTATTGTGTTTAAGTTGAGTACTTTTCACTTAGCCAGTTAATCGCTACACATCATTTTTAGCATCTACTGATAATGTCATCCTCTGTGGAAAGCATTCTCTTAGAGTTACACTGTATATCCTTTGGACACCTCTACTTTATTATTACTGCAACTAAATTTTTATAATTTTTATGTCTGTATCACCCATTAGACCAGAGGTTGGCTGAGAAGCTGGACACCGGCCCATACGTGGCACACCGTTTTTTATTTTTAATAAAATTTTATTGGAACACAAACACACTAATTTGTTTACATATCATCTTTTGTACAACAACAAGTAGTTGTCATAGAGACTGTTTGATTCGGAATCCTAAAATACTTAATATTTGCCCTTGTATAGGAAATGTCTGCTGTGAGTTCTTAAGTAAAATAGACTGTCATATTTATCTTTGTGTATCCATAAGCTTGCATATTATCTGAGTAGGGAAATAGAAATTGTTTCTAAATAAATGTATTTTTCTTGACATATCTCTGTATTTCTTAGTATTTTATGTATGACCCCCCCTTACCGACAAATGAGCTAGCTCACATGAAGAAAATAATTTCAATAACTCTAATAGATATATTACACTGATCGTGTACAAAAAAAAGTATGCAGTAACAGTGAATTTGATTAGGCTTTCAAATCTAAGCAATATCTTACTGGACACTCATTGGCAGATGGAAAGTACCCTCAGGGATATTCGATGCAGAAACAAGTGATGGTCAAGATCAAATGAGAAATGAGCTTGCCAATTTCAGAAACACGGGGAGATGCAAGAATTTAAATAAAACAGACAAATTAAAACAATGGCATAAGTCGTTTATTTTGTCCTTTTAATTTGATATTATTGTAACAGGTTCTTTAAAGTATTAACGAGTCATCAGTAAGAACCTTGGGGTGTAGTGGTAAAAATCAGACTGGATATCTCAGTGTGTATACACTGGCAGTGCTACCCTACACAAAGCTGAATTCAACTGAGCACAATCAACCCAGGCAAGCTTTTCCATCCTCGACCATGTTCCTGGCATTTATTGTGAAGTTACGGCCAGAGACCTAGGTAGAGGAATTGCATTCCAGAATGTTAGCCTTTCAAGTGATTTCATTATGACTCTAAATTAGAGTAAGTCATATTTTTAAATGTGATTCACCAGAAAACAACTCCAGCCTTTTATTATTTCTTTTTTCAACCACCGCTAGGAGAAAAGGAACTATTTTGATGTTTTCCTCCAGGTCTGCAGACCATCTTTCTGACGGGGACTGCGGTCTAAGGTTGTATGGCTCAAACAGCCAGTGTAGTTCCTAAAGTGTGTTCCCTGCTGGGTACACACAAAATTTGCCCTTTGATTATCATCTGCAGCCTCCTTCTCTAGGGCTGTCCATGTGCTTAACTCTTTGGGACTCAGAGTCAGCTCCAGATTTGTTTTTAAGCAGAGCAAATTCCTTAAAGCTGTATGCAATGCTGAGCTGCTGTCTGCTTCCATCTCACAGCCAACCAGCAAAGTTACATTGTCTGGGGCCGTGTTTCATTAAACTCTTGAAAGCATTTATTTCCCTGCGACTGCTTTGCGATTACTTCTGCTGGCCATACATCCATACATACTAATAGGAGAGCATTCTCTTTCTTATTTATTAAGAGAGTCAGAATTAGAATTGATATTAGACTCTTTCATTCAGCTAAAATCCCATAAGAAAAGACACTTAATGGTAAAATCATAATCAAATCCTATTTTAAGTTGAGAAATTAAAAATCACTGCTAAACCACTCAGAGTTGGAAATTGAAAAATAAAACACACAATTCCTTTAAGAAAGAGAGAAAATAACAAGAGCACCGATGTCCAGGGCATAATCCAAATCAGGTCAGTGCAAATCAGACATGTATAAAAGAAAAAAAAAACCTGCATAATTTTAATAGCTCTTAAAGCCATCTATCTGCCTTTTGGGAAAAGAAACCACGTTATTCCATCTCTCGACTTCCTGATCAGAGACAACACTACTGGTGCACCATCATAACTGCCCCAAATGCTGTTTCTGTCATTGTCTAGTGAATTTTTCCATCTGTATCCATCCTACAGTTTGGTCTTCTGTCTGTAAGCCATGGTAAAATTAACAATATAGAAAAGGGAAAACTTAGGGAATTTTTTTTTCCAATTAGCATATGTAGTAAAGTCAACAGTGCACTCTGTCCATAGACTGTAACGAGGCTGATGAACATGTGAATTTAATTCTGTTAGCCATGCGCCAAGAGGCAAATTACAGTCAGAGGCCCAGCCACTTCTTTTTGTCAGTAAAGTTTTATTGGAACCCAGCTACATCTGTCATTTTACAAATTATTTGTGGCTGCATTTCTGTTAAAATTGCAGTGCTGGTAGCTGCAGCAAAGACTGTATGGCCAAGAAGCCTAAGATATTTACCAAATGACCCCTTCAGGAAAATTTTGCCAATGTTTGCTCCAGACTCTGAGAGAGTGGTGCAACTCAGATCTTCTGTGATCTCTGATACTAAGAGCATTGGTGATATAAATGGTCCAGATACTGACTTGGAGCATTGTTTCTCATGATTGTAGATGGACAGCTTTCCTGAGCTTCAAACCAGCTCACTCAACTGCCCATTGGTCATTGCAACTTGGATGTACCAAGTCACTGGATTCTCTTCCTTTTCCAGCCATTAGTCTTCACCACCCTGCATTCGATTCACACTGCTGCTGAAGAAAGCTTGTGGAAAGAAAAGTTGGTCATCATGGATGTCTTAGGACCACTTAAAATCCATGAACACCACTCCGTATATTTTAAGGTAAAATCAAACTTCTTAACACTGCTTAGAATAACCTTTATGAAATGGATCAAGTCTTAAATCCAACTGGCTACCTGAAATTCTTCTCTTGCTTCAGGGCTTTCACCTTGGTTGTCTATTTCATCATTGCCTGACTTTTTAAAAAGACCACAAATCAGTTCAGACACTGATCTACTAGGGAAAATGTTTTTTTCATTTTGTCAGTGCCTAATCTAGGTTAGGCATGTCACCCACCTGCCTCAGAAGCAACCTGTGTCTATCCTGACAGTATGACTTGACGTTGGAATTGCTTATTTACCTTTCTAAACGTATTACTTAAAAGGTAAGCTTCTTGAGAACAAGGGTTATTTGCATTTCCAGTTTCTAAGTGTTTAAAACAGAAGAGTACTCTTTGACTATTGAATGAACAAGGAATGCTGAGTCTACTTTGGTGAGAACACAAGAGACTACTAGAAAATAACATCAGAACAGATGTGCAGAATGAGAAAAAGTAATTTTTGTTACATGTGTGCTGACCAATAAAAAGCCTCTTCCACAACCAAAACTCTAAACAGTTCAGGCAATTTTTTAAAGAATTTAAATAAAAAACAATGATACCCTGCTAAAAGAGTCCTTACTTTTTCATAATTACCAGCAATCAATATTCAATTGCATAAGATATTGTGTTGCCCCAATACAATTTTGTGGAGGAAGGGCAACTGGATAACTCAACAGCTTCTTTAAAACTTTGTGAACCAAAACAAAAAAAAAATTCAACTTACTGAAATATTATTAATATCATTACTAGTGGCATCTATTTTTACAATTTTGAAGCTATAATTACAGTTTACACATTCAAATTAGCTTATTATCTACATTTTACGGATGAGAAAATACATATGCAGGTAAATTAAACCATCTATTTCAAGGTCATAAGGTAAGGAATAAAATTGCAAATACATAAATTTTCATCTCCTTTCCAGGGCTAATGCTTAAAAATAGGATTTTAGTTATCATATTTTCTTTACAAAGTTCGCAACAGTAAGGGAAGAGTTATTTATATAATACACCAAAGAGTTGTCTGGGAATCCATCACTGCCTAACATTCTGTAAGAATTGTGTACATCATAGCAGAAAAGTCACAAAAAAACTTTTTTTTTTTTGGTTTAAGTAGTCACATTTATAACAGATTGATAATAATAAAACTTGCTAACACTTACTGCCTAACAGATTGCAACAAAAGACTGCTTCCAAAAATAGATTCCATTTTGCTGTCTGATCCTTATCTTTCACCAAATATGGTGAATTTTCTATCTTTGCCCTCTAATATTTTTAATGCCTTTGGTTGCTTTTCTGGCTTTTGTACATAATTTCTAGCCCTAAAAGGTATATGATTTTTTTTTAAAAAAAGCTTATCATCTTTCAAAAATCCAAGTAATCAAAACCATTGTAGCAAAATACATTATTTCTTAAGAAGCAACAATCCAAAGTAGATTTCTCATTAACTCCTTAGATACTATGTAATTTCATGTGTAACAATCTGAGAATTAAGGGGAATTAAAACTAGAAGGAAATTATTTTTTTAAAAAACCAGAATGCTGTTTTCAGTATTTGGTTCTTCTGGCTGCTTTGAGGTATTGGTGAAAGGGTCCATTCTTGCCATGATAAAGGTCCTTAAAAGAAGTTAAGACAAAGATATTTCTTACAAAATCTGCTCAATGACTCTGTACATGGATACCTTCAAATTTAGCATGGTCCCCGGCTAGTTGTTAGAAAGTCTAAGTTGAAAATAAGTAGAAAGCAAAGACCAAAAAATGATAAATAAATACTTCTAGCAAGTTGCTCTCTAAAAACCTGTTCTAAAACACAGTCAGTTTTTTTTGTTTATTTTTTTTAAGATATCTCACACTTGGTCAGTCTAAACTTCTTTTAAATGAATCCGTATGCTCTTTAAATGTTTGCTTCTGAGTGTGACCTGTAGTCAGCGAAACTGACTCTAATTCTGATCTTTGTAACGCTGACTTTCACAAGATTGAGGGTGTAGGAAACTCTTCTTTGCTGTCACTCACAGACAGAAATGTATATTACAGAGCACAGCTTGAGATGTGACCTAAAACACCACAGGGCAGAACAGTTGAGGCATCACACAAGTAAAGAAGAAGAAATAGACACACAGCAGAAACATAGGAAAAGGTGGCAAGGAGCATTGCTAAAAAGATGGCACTGACACACAATTATAAGGACAAATGTTCACCAAAAAGTATTTAGAAATGTAGTTGTCATTAATGAAAATATCCGATTGAGCAATTCATGCGAAGAACAAAGAATGTATGGACCTAACCACAGAATATAACAAAATAATGCAGAATAAAATTTTAAAAGTGTTGATTTACTTAATATATACCTATTAATTCCAGAAGTCATTCTTAATTTTTTTTTTTTGACTAGAGTTTTAGCAAAAAATTTAACAGTGAAGATTCAACTGGGTGTTTCTACAGCTTTTAAGCCAAATATTTGAAGACATCTGACTATTTCAAATCTGAGTGTGTATGTAGAGGAGGGAGTAGGATTGAGAATAGGTAGGCTTCTTTTTAAAATTTCACATTTGAAAAAGGCAAAATAGTACAAAAGTCTTGAGAATACTAATGTTTTAAGTTACTTAAGAGTCCTTTTCTCTATAAGGCTATGAGTGTCAGCCATACTTGTTCACATAGAAGGTATTTCATGTCTTTGATCCTTTGGTATCGTGAACCTGACCTCTTTTATTTTAAAACACTTCTCTGGGATAAACAGCATTGGCTTTAGAGATGGAAAAAGAGACTTTCAGATAGCAAATCATCATCTCTATATGAGCAAGAAAAATAACTTGCCTTTCTGATCTTTGAATATATTTTTTATTATATTAAAAAAAAGTTGCCCCCCACCCAAAACTTAATGTATTTAAAGTATTGTATCCTATAACACCTTTCCCCCACAATGAGAGATAGATAGATAGTAGATAGATAATGGATAGATAAGTTAAAAGAAGACAGAAAGGAATAAAAGTAGGTTAAAATAAAACATTAAGAATTGAATAATAGAATCACAGAAAACACAGTTTTTGATATTAACTAAAAAATCCCCCCCAAATGTTAATAACTCTAAAGCAACTGGACATTTAAATGAATAGAGGAAGGAAATAAGGGAAGAGAGAGTGGGAAAGAGAAAGAGAATGTCAAATAACCATTTACAAGACATAGAAATCCAAACATTTCACACTAAAGCGTTATTTTCTAATCCACCTCAATTTGTTAATTAAGTTTTAAATCTCCAAGGACTGAAAAAGCTTTCTAGGTTAATATAATTGTAACAATAAAAACACCCACAATGTCTCTCATTTTGTTGGTGGAAGGTAAAGAGCATGTGTTGTCCCATGAAATATATCACATTCATATGAAATGAATCCTTTGTAAAACCAAGTTTCATAAGTGAAGCCATTTGCTTTGTTTCCCTATTGATAATGCCACTACAGTGGGTAACCATGAGTACAAAGTTATCTATCTATTCAAATGTGCATGTATATACACATATGTATGCATGATGTGTGCTTGTACACACACATACATATATACATGCACATAAATCCACACAAACATATATGTGCTTCAAAAGTTATTTGGATGAAGCAATAAAGACACAAATAAGTGATTTTGTATCAGCAAATTGATAGGCAGAATACTGAACCAAACGTTATAGTCAATCATAGCAAAAACCTTTTAAACTTCATCCTTTGGAACAGTCCTATTTCCTTTAACGTTTTTATCCAAGAATTCAAGTCTTCCTAAGATACTTTACTTAGAAAAGTATCAGACTATTAGAAATCTTAGAATTTGTAAATGATTTTTTAAATGTAAACCAAAGAGAAGGGCTTTTGCTCTGCGGCTTTAAAAGATGAGAAATAGAATCAACTGATACATGTTTAATTAATACAGCCAAAGACCTGTGAAACTTGTACGATCCCAATCCTGGTAAGTGTTAAAGCAAAAATTTGACGTCAATTCTTTAGAAATATTTTACAGGACTAGCTGGCCCCTAAGATCTTTCGAAATTTAAAATGATGCAATTACATCCCAGAATTAATGAGAATCCCTATATAGCCATGGTAAAGACAAACACATTTCACAATCACTCTTGTCCAAAATATATGGAAGAATCACTCTTCGTTATTCCCAGATTCCATCAATTTGCCTACTAGCTTTATTTGTAACCCTAAAATCAATCCTGGCTTGCAGCGCTTCTGTGGTCATTTGTGGCCACGTGCAGGACACTAAAAACACCCCAGTTGCCTGGTGCACATATTCCCAGGTTAGGCCGAACGAGGCGCCGCTCTCCTTCTTGTTTTCACTCTCATGCTGTAGACTAGTGTCCTTTTCAAGATCTGTTTTCTCCTTTGTGTGCTTTATGCAGATGATTTCACTCCTTAAAATAGCCCTCAAGCACAGTGCAACAGTCCCACCCAGTGCTCCCAGGGACAAGAGGACCGTGATGGGCCTCAGGGAAAGAAAATCCCTGTGTTGGATCAGCTCTGTCAGGCACGAGTTATACTGTGGTTGGCACAAGTTCAATGATAATGAATCACCAATATATATTAAATACGGTGTCTTCAAATAGAAACACACATAAAACAAGGTTATGTATTGATTGGTTGACACAAATGTTACGACCACAGTGGTTCACCGAGTATTTTTCCAAGAAGCAAATGTTCAGTATTTAGGAAATCAGTGTTCTGGAGGCTTTACAAAACATCAGCATTGACTCCATTTCCTACGTGAAGCTACTATTGCGTACACAAATCTCTCCAACGGTGTTTGCAATTAAGAAGAGGAAAAAGCTCTGGGTTAAAATTAGCTTCACAAATGAATAACTCATGGCTTGTATTTTTTAATGCAATCATGTTGAAGGGAAGTTTTCTAGTTCTGTGATGAAAAGCCTTTCCCTCATCTAGATAAGATCCATGCATAACTTTCTGCATCTCATCCTTCCTCCCACAATATTAGGTCAAATAGTTGGGAGAATATCTAGAGAAAATATTGCAACAAATAAAGTTTTTTTTTTTTTTTGCATTCACTTCTGTCTAATGAAAGTTATAACCAGCAGTCAGCCAGGTGGTAATTTATTAGTGACAAAATGAGATGAGCAAATCTGAGCCTCTGGCTGTCTGCCCCTGGTCACAGAGGAAAACATGCACTGCTCTGTGTCTGTTTCTGGAAACCTCTAAGCCAGACTTTTTATAAGGCTGTTGCCAAGCCTGAGAAGTCCAAAGAGTTGCTGAACAATTGTAAGCACTAGTTGCAACACTCAACACTCACTGTCAATGTTTACAGAGCTGCATGCCAGTCAAATTCACACTCTTGCTTATAGACATTAAAATATAAAATTTTGAATTTTAATCAATAAATATGCCGTTTCTGAGCTTTATTCCTCTGTACTGGTCCCTTAGTGTTTCTTTTCAGTTCCGTACTTCAGACACTAAAGGGGGAACTTCAGGAACTTACATTTGGAAGAAATTATTTGCGCCAGAGGACATATTTGCTACATTAGAACTGGCAGCAAAACCTTTTATGCATTTAGACTAAGGGTTCAAAATACAAATGCAAAATTATCTCTAAGAATATAAAGCCATTCTCATCTAAAGATAACTTTTGGAAGATCATGTTCTGAGACCAGGTATCACAAATAATTTCTATTTGATGATCTAAGTCTCACAACAAATAGCTTACTGCTGAAGTCGATTAAAATGGAACCATTTGGGCATTGCTTTGTTAAATTCTGGTGTGTCTACATAGCTCTTTGAGCTACAACTGCCATGTTTTCCCTTGGCCCCCTCCCCTACCTTGGGGAGGTGAATCTCCTCTCTCTTCTAATTTACTTTCTAAATAAACTATACTTTCCAATCTAAAAAAAAAAGGGAACCGTTCTATTGTAAAGTCTAAATATTGTCTTTTTATATAATAAACAAATTAAGAGGATATATCTCACTTGCAAAAGCACAGACTCCAACAATGCTTCTTGCAATTTTCCTTGGGGAAAACTTAACTCCACATTCAAAGACTATGAGGTGTATCAGGATGACATCAAGGAAATGATTTTCAGAATAGTCTTCATTCAAGAGTCAGCAACAGTTTTCTTCCAATGACAGTGCCATAATCGTCAGCCATTGTTTGGATATTTATTAGCAAAAAAACCAAAATAAAACAAAACGCACCAATAGTCATCCATCTCATTATCATCTAAGAGAAACACGTCATTGTTTTTTCATTTTTTTAATCTCAATATATCCACTCGGAAAATGTGTGGGATTTTTTGACATTCACATATAACAAAAAGTTTGATGGTACTTAAGCCATAAGACAAGATAAATGCATGTACTTATACAAGTTAATAATCTCCAGATATTCCCAAACAAATCATATATAAAATAAATATAAAATCAAAATGCCATATAAAAGGGAAAAAAATTCAAGTTAATTTAAAATCTTTTTTACTTTATCTTCCTCTTTTTATAAGAAATAACCATGTTTCTCAAAATTCACAAAAAAGTAAATATTATCTATATTGTAAAATTCTCTTGATTTTAAGAAAATTTCAAAAAGAAACAATTATTTTAAATTCAAGTAATAAATAAACTAATGGAAAATCAGTCCCAAAGTCTCACTGACTCAAATAATCAGAGTTTTGGTATACAATCATTTAAAAATGCATCATACGAATCTTGGGATGACAATGATTGTGTCACCTTTTTACAAAGCAGAGGACTCCAAACCTAGCACACACGTGTCATCTCAGGACAAGAAGTGGACTACATTCTAGAAGGAAGTAAAAAAGATCAAGTTCTATTGGACAAAGTGAGGAAATAAGTGGGACTGAGCGTCTCCTAAACACTGTTGAGATCGAATTTTAAAGTGCTATTTTTGTCTGTTTGATTCCAGGACAGAGCCATGCTACAGAGGTCTCATAAAGAGTCATGCTATAATCCAGATAATGCTTAAGAACTCTTCTTAGTGTCTGTAGAAGATACAGGAGTTGATAAGCAGTTAATATTTTTCAGTGTCTTTCAATAGGAGTATCATGTAAACACTCCATTTGCTAATTTCTCCCCTCTATTTTCTTTCCTTCTCAACTAATTCAACTTATTTGTAAGGACTCCTTGAGCACATGGGCTTATTCAAACCTACTGAGTGAAACTTATCCAAAGGATATTGCTAGAGTATTTTTAATGATGCTGATTTTGTATATTATCTCATTTATTTAGAAAGCAATGATGTTAGACGGACTATAATCTAGAATTACAGATAAAGGAAAAGAAAACATGAGGTACTGTGTCTTTTATTAAAAATACAAAGCATATAAAGACATGGATAAGCTACACAAAGCATGATTTTAATTAATAAGGAAAATGCATAATATTTTTTACCATTAAAGCCATTGAATGAGTAATAGGGTTTGCAAAATCCTACAAAAACATAATGCAATGTAAATAACTAAAACTGACAAAATATAGTTTTTATTTTTACAGTCAGTCTAGGTAAGACAAGTCTAGAATAGTTGAAAATACAGTATATATTGTAATAAAGTACTTTTATACAAGTAAATTAAATATAAGATGAAACATAGATTATGAGAATTAGGCACACTAATATTTACAATCAGTTTCCTCATAACCATAATTTAAGTATGAATGAGGCAATTTAACTTAATATTAATAACCTGTCATTTGCTACTGGTCTATTCCAATGAGAGCAAGTTCTCTATTCAATTTATATTTTGAGTATAAAGATGCTTCACTTATTTTACATGTTCAATACTTTTAAAGATGTAAATAAGCTTGTTGTAATCCACATTTCATCTGAAACCCTGGACATATAAACAATACCAGCAAAAATCAGGGTTGGGAAGGTGGAAACGTCAGATTTTGCTGGAACTGAAAGATCTTGTACATATATCTGTCCACATTTCTAGTAATAACTGAGACAACAGGTTACAGTCTCTCTTGTTACTAGAGTTTCATAAGTTTACTGAATTCCCGTCCTGTGAACCAACAGTCATAGAAAATCTACCAATCACTTATTCAGTCTAAGGACAAGTCCCCCAAAATTAGAAAATTCATCATGGTACTGGGATAATTGATCAGGCGTTTGTTCTCAACATTTCTGAACTTTCAAACATCTTTAACCTACACTAAACAAGCCATGTTGATTACCACTAAAAAAGAAGTCCATTTCAACACTGTGCTTAAAACCAATTGTAGAAACAATAAGAACAATAAGCTAGAGGAATGATCAAATACTGTTAGCAATCATAAAAAGAAATAGAATAATACTAATATCTTTTATAGGCCAAATGCTTAGGCACTAAATATAATCTCCATCAATTGCCTGAAGGTATTATTATCTCCTTTTATGAATGAAAAGGCTGAGGTTTGGGAAGATTAAGAAACTTTCCTAAATGTACACCTCACTGGGATTCCAACCCAAGTATTATCAATTCCAAATTCAGGTTTTTTTCCCCATTATCTTACACTCACATTTGAGATCTGCAAATCTCAATTACTGAAAATTCTCTCCTAATTCACAAATGTTGAAATTGCATTAATTCCAGAAATTATAAAATTTGGCTAGAATCATATAAGCTCAGTGTGGGTGGACTGAGTTAATTATAAACTGTGTTTGCTGTCTATTTCAGCTTTATCTGGTTAACAAATATACCCGCCACTCTCTATTAGAATCACTTCTGAATTACATTAGTTGGAAATTACGATAGGTCTTCTGCAACACAGCACTCTTGGAATGTAACTCACCCAAACTCTGTGAAGCTTCAAACATTTCAGCAAAAATTAGTTTCTGATAGTTATTTGTGCTCTTCATTCAGAAAGTTTTTATTTTACAGTTATGAGGAAATAAATGTTTGTGGATGGATGGACCCAGATATAGTCTAAATTTGTTTTTAGAAGTTCTATGTATGTTCAAAAATAATAATAAATTTTATTTTTAAACAGTTTATTCTCGTCCATTAGACAGGTTTGATGTTACAGGAATGTTAAAGTAGAGGATGTAAAATGTCATGTATCGTATGATCTCAACTAAGCCAAAAGAGCAAATAAGAAAGACAAAAGAATTACTCTAAATTTTAAGTGTCTTAATGATAGGGTTTGTCTTAAGAATGAGATTTTTAAAAAATAAAATAAATTTTTAAAAATATATAAGGTTTGGAGGAATTTTATCGACCTTCCTCCTATTTACCAGAAAACACAGAAATCCTGATTGTAATTAAGCTTCCAAATGTGTATCTTAATGAACGATCACATATAAATCATGTGTCTTTATCATTTGCAAATATTGAGGTTTGCTATAAATATAGCCCGGATGCATCTATTCAAAATATCAGTAAAAACCATAACTAATTAAACTACTCTTATCAAAACACACACAATATTGACACTTGAAGTAAGGGAACTTCACAAATTCGTGAAAATATATTTATTAGGATGCATTTATAACGATCTTGGCAGGCACTCTTCAAACTTAGAGAGTTAGAAGTGGAAAAGCAATGTCTGTGCCAAATTTCTTCAGAAACGTTACTCTAATATAGTGTACATGGCAAGCCTGAAGTGTTGAAAGGAAGCCATTTGAATTATCTGAGCACACACAAGAAAAGCATCTGGAAAATTACCTAACAACTGAAACATCCTATTCACATTTTCTGGAATCTCATAATGCTGAAAGGATGTTCAGCAGGTCCTGAATTTACACTAATTTGCCAGCTTTTGAACGAGAATAACAATTTCAAAGAAAAGGAACTATTTTGTGGGTGTATCACTAATGACATGATTTTAACAGAAGAAAAAGTATTTTAACCTTAATTGTGTGATTTTTGAGCTACAATTCCTATTACAATATTAATATTTAGTGTCACCTTAAGATGTCTTTAGAGATAACAGTGGGAAGCCAGGGTCATGGTGGAGTCTGTGCTCCAGTCCCTACGGCTAGCAAGCATGGAATGAACTAGGCAGTCACTCCTTTTAGAATAGTTTTTTTTTTTTTTTGAGTTGGAGTCTCACTCTGTCACCCAGGCTGAAGTGCAGTGGCACGCTCATGGCCACCGCAGCCTTGGCCTGCTGGGCTCAGGCGATCCTTGCACCTCAGCCTTCCAAGTAGCTGGAACCACAGCTGCGTGCTACCATGCCCAGCTAATTTTTTTTATTTACTGTAGAGACGGGATATTGCCAAGTTGCCCAGGGTGGTCTCAAACCCCTGGACTCAGGCAATCCTCTCGCCTTGGCCTCTCAAAGTGCTGGGATTACAGGCTTGAGCCACCGGGCTAAAAGGAACAACGACAGTTCATCTCAGTGAGTGTGCTTCTGCTGATGGCTTTCTGATGCTAACTTCAGGAAGCAGGAGTCAAGGTGTTTTCTGTGGAAAACCCACTGCAGTGTGACCGTCTGCTCATCCTTCCCTCTTGCTGCACCCATGACCAGCAGAGTGCTGTTCGAGACCTACTCTTCAAAGTCTACCCTATGTTAGTCACAACTAGGACCTGCAGCAACTTGACCCTAGTTACCATCACTTGCTCTCCCATTTCCTGGATTCTCTTTTCCCTCTCTTTTTGTTCCTTTTTCCCTGTCTAAAAATCTACTCCATATGATTACAGAGCTGGTATTGCTTTAGTCATTATGGAGTCTTCTGTTACCTGATCATAGCAGTAGGCATCAACATTTTACAGTGGATACTCTTAATCCTGTATATCACTGCCGGGGACTAAGTAGCTATGCATACACCTATCTCCCTTTTGGAGCAAACCTCCTTTCTTCAGGAATCTCCTCCTCAACACTCTGGGTCCCCACTAGGGGCTCATAAACAGATACACCCATGAAAATAGTGATAAAACACTGAATCAGCCTGCGCTAATGATACAAGTGCCCGTACATATTTTTTCGCTTAAGCTAGTTTGTTTTAGGTTTCTGTCTCCTGTAAAGAAATAGTAAGAGAACTAAAATTATGAAGGTCACTGAGATTATCAAACCATACACACAAGGCTGGCAGCAGTCAGCACCCAATCAAAATATGGGAAGCAACTCTAATTTCAGGAACATGAAATCCACCAGCTGAAAACACTGCTCTTCTCAATTTCTCATATTCTCCCGAACTTGTCATAACACAGAAAGTATGCTTATTTGCCTCTTTTGAGATATCATTAGTCACTGCATTAAAACTTCAGGTCTCTGATATTAGAGATAGTTTTACCAACTAGTAGGAGGCTTTAGAGTATGTTTTGAGGCACCCAAAGTCCCCAACTATTGACTCAATCCAGGTACCAAAGAGACAAATTATTTTATCCAAAAATCCATTTCCATACTTTAAGTAGCATTTTCTGAATGCTTTATTTTCCATGTAAATTCTAAGTGTAAGGGTAAAACATCAAGACGTTTTAAATAAACTTTTAGAGCAGTTTTCCATTTCCAGCAATACTGAGCAGAAGGCAGAGACTTCCTATTTCTCCCATTTCCACACATACTCGCCTCTCCCCACTATCAAAATCCTCCACCAGAATGGTACATGGTATATTTGTTACAGTTGATGATGCTACATTGACATCATTATCGTCCATGGTTCATAGTGTACATTCAGTTTCACCTTCGGACAAAGGTATAATGACGAATATACACCATAATAATATCGTACCATGTAGTTTCACTGCCCTGAAAGTTTCCTGTGTTCTGCTTATTCATCCCTACCTCTTCCCCAATTCCTGCAACCATTGATCTTTTTTGCCATCTCCATAGTTTACCTTTTCCAGAACGTCATATAGTTGGAATCATACAAGGCATAGTCTTTTCAGATTGGCGTCTTTTACTTAATAATATGCATTTAAGTTTCCTTCTTCAATGCCTCTTCATGGCTTGGTGGCAACTTTCTTTTCTGGAACCAAATAATATGCCATTGGATGTGCCACAGCATATCCATTCTCCTATTAAAAGACATCATGGTTGCTTCCAAGTTGTGACAATTATGAAAAAAGCTGCTAAAAACATTTATGCACACGTTTCTGCGAGGACAGAGTTTTCACCTCTTCTGGGAAAATGCCAAGGGGTGTGATTGCTGGATCATAAGGTTAGAGTATGTTTAATTCTGTAAGAAACTGCCAGTCTTCCCAGGTGGCTGGACCATTTTGCATTTCCACCAGAATGCGTAAGAGTTCCTGTGTCTTCCCATCCTTGTCAACCTTTGGTATTGTCAAGGTTCTGGATGTTAGTCATTCTCATAGGTGTGTAGAAGACGTTTTATCTCCTCTAGGGTTTGTTTTTCTGTTTGTTTATCAAGTTGCCTTATGATATAGGGGAGACCATGATACCTCTAAAGTGAGAGAAGGGCCGTTCTGGAAACTAACAATATTACACGTGCACTTTGCTATTTCACATTTCCCCCTCAGCTAATTCTAGGCCTAGTGAGTGTGTAAATGATGCAACCTAGGTGCTTTGAATCTAGAATCTGGATCACAACCCAGAGTGGCCTTCTGATCCAATGAGTTTTTTAGTACAGCTCAAAGCTCCCTGGGTTTATAACTTCTTCAACCTAAAAACGAAAAGATCGCTATGGAGATCTGAAATACCGGACAGATCCTTGTAGGCCACTGGACAATCACAGATGCATTACAAGAAAACAGTTTAGAAATAAAGTAAACAAACCTACTGGCTCAGGAATTTTCTTGGAATAATTGATCCCGACTCATTCAACAAAGTGAAAGCCAGTAAAATGTAACTCTCTTATAAGGTCTTTTGGCGTTTACCAAAATGGGATGTTAATGAAGACAGCTACAACCTATAACACAGGTCTATATATTATTTTTACCTTACTTCTCAAATAAAATGAGCAAAGAGTATTTATGAAATACCTAATCAATACAATGTCACAAGGTTTCATACTTCTCATTTATTCACTTAGAAAACAGACTAAGTATCAGTAAGCTTATAGAATTAGTGAGCGAATTATTTCTGCATTTGATTATTTTTCTCTGTGAACAATGCTATTAGGTGGAATGTTTTTTGTTGTTTTTTTTTTAGTTGGGGTCTCACTCTGTCGCCCAGGCTGGAGTGCAGTAGAATGATCACCACAAACATGGCTCATGGTAGCCTCAATCTACTGGGCTCAGGCTATCCTTCTACCTCAGTATTCTGAGTAGCTGGGGCTATAGGTGTATGACATCACGCATGGCTAATTTCTTGATTTTTTTTTTTTTTGTAGAGACGAGGCCTCTCCACATTGCCCAGGCTGGCCTCGACCTCCTGGGCTCAAGCAATCAGCCTGCCTCAGCCTCCCAAAGAGCTGGGATTAAAGGCATGAGCCACCGTGCCTGGCCCTAGCTGGAAAATTATTTAAAGAATGTTAGACTAAGTGTAAATTACATATCACTTTAATTCCTATAAAGGGATACCACCTCCTAGCCATTTTCATTTAACACATATTCAAGAATTATAAAATGTACTTTAATTTCGTTCTGTAAAAATATTTTTAATAAATAAACCAAGCAACTGTAGCTTCTTTGTCTCTTAAGGGCAAAAGGAAGGCATGTTTTTCAGATAATACTACAGGACTCAATCAGTTAAAATTATAAATTGATTTTTTTTAATGGAGAAAACAAATAAATCTTTAAACTACTTCAAACTCAATCTTTTACACATTAATATTGAAATGTAATGAAATGTAGTGATATCTCAGTTATTGTAGCTACTTTAGAATTCATCCAAACAGTAATTCCCACGCAAAATTATATTGTAGCAACTGCTCGAATAAAACATAATATATAAATCACTTCAGCAAAATGTTCTGTTGAATTACTTAAAATACCACGAAATTCAGACGTGGTTTTCAGAGGTCCCCTTAATATATTGTAAATATGCTTAGTCTTTAAGGATAATTATACAGACACCCATTTACATGAAACTTTCCTGTTAATGGATAGAATTATATTCGTGAAAGCCATACCCTCTCATGTTTTATTAAATATAATGAGATTATTAAATATTCAATACCTCTTTCAGTAGAATAGTGTCAGCATATACAATAGTCAATGAATTAAGTACCGCACTGTAGTATTCATCAACTGTCTTCCTAAGAATGTGCAACCCTATTACATTTTGTTCTAAGTTTATTTCTCTTATTTTCAAATGACTAGGTCTTCTCCTTTCTTTTACTTCCCTTTTATTTGGTATTTTTTCTTTAAAAATAGGTAGATGAAAGAAGGATATGGGCTAGGGAAGAAAATAACCACAATATTTAACATTTACAGAGTCCTTATCATGTGATGGGCAAGAGGCTAAGCTGAAAAACTATTTCAGTAATTCTCCCTTTAAGACTACAGGGTTGATAGTTCTATTAAATCCAACTTTACAGCTTTGCCACTGAAGAAACTGAAACACGTACACAAAACGGCATGCAATTCAGTGGAAAGCAGCTTAACTATCAAGAGTTTTAATTCTGAGTACAATTTGGAAATAGATAACTAAAAAAATAGCTTTTATAATATACATTAGCAAAACAAGTATTTGTTTACAAACATATGAACATAAACTCTAGAGAAAAGTGTACACAGAAAAATATATTATCCTGAAATGCCGGGTGAAGCTTTAAGTCACCTAACCATTACCAACAACAGAGAAAGTTTGTCCATCATAAAAGCACAAAAGTAGCTACTAAACTGTTTGCAGAGTATATTAATTATAATTGCTATTGTTAATGATGCCTCTGTTTAAAGAAGTACATATTTTGAGATGTTAACTTGATAAATCTGGTGGGAAATGAATGCAGGTATAAAGTCAACTATAATGAAAACTATCCCAAGGGCAAGAAGGAAAATAAAACCTAGGTAAAAACTCTATGGAAGAATTCTGATCATTCGTGTTTCAGATCATTAAGCATAAATGATTTTCTAAAATCTTCTGCCATTTAACCCAGAAATAACTAAATGTAAAGCCACAAGAGACTTTAAAAGTGGCATAATACATCGACTTTTTAATACGAACAAACTCACATCAAAAGAGGCCATTGGTCTCCAAAAGTGTCTAAAGAGCAAAGGCAGAACAGGAATTTTAGGTCAGCCATGAATGGCACCTTAACGGGATACTGTTCCGTCCTTATTTATTGTTCCTCTCTATACTCCAAACCTAGAATTATATCTAGAATATAGCAGGCGCTCCAAAAACATTTTCTAAATTAATGATTTTTAAAATAGCAATTTTTAATGGAGCAACAATTTAGGCAGACTACTGCTCAGAGTCCTAGAGGGACAGATCAATTGTATCTTTTATTTAAGGAAACAATTTATAGGTAACATAAGATTTCAAGATTGCTTTGAGAGAAGTATGGGAAAGGGTTGCTGAACTGAAGACAGGCCAAGCAGAATGTTTAAAGCATACTAAAAGACTGAATAATAGAAACCAGATGATCACACTAATTCAATGAAACATAAGTTTGCCTGAAAGCTGTGGATCGATAAATAGGACAAAAGCTAAAAAAAAAAAACAAAAAACAAAACTAGGTGGCAGTGAGGATTTCAAAGCAAAGGAGCCCAAGACAAGCAGCGTGATGACATTGTGCGATCCTAAGAATGTCATCAAAGTGAAAGGACAGCTAACTGTACTGAGAGTTTCATTTGTTGATGACAACAATCACATACTGGAAATCAACTATACGTTCGGGCAGAGCTAGGTGTCATGGAGTGAGTCATGAACAAGTCAGCTAAAAACTCTGACCCTCGATGAGATCATAAAGGCAGAAAGATTCTGTAACTAGGAAATTACAAAAATAACACGAGTGAGCACTGGCTAGAATTTGGCCTAAGGCCAATGTCACCAAAGATACCATAAAGAAAAAGAAAACACAAGTAGTAAATGAATGCCACAGAGGTTGGTGACCGAGCAAAAAAGGACAGTAAGGTTTGGTATCTAGCAAAAAGTTCCTTTAGGGGAAGCAAATGCCCTCTCTCTGTGTTTTCTAGACACTCCAGAACAGGGGGCTCAACATGCAAAAGTAGTATCCAGCCTAGATCCGGTGGACGGTGGTCAAAACGTGGATGGGGAAACTGCGAGTGTCACTGCAGCAAATCAGGTCTTCTCACTTCTTAAAAAAAATTTGTCTCCTCCGTGTCTGTGGCTGCAGCCCTGAATCAGGATGGTCCCTAGAGGTAATTCTCATCCTCCAACCCACAGATAAGGGCTATGCTCAGTGAGTGGATGACAGCACACACACCCCTGCAGGGGGAGAACTGGCTCATTTATCCTTATCAGTTCCACCAATTAGGAAAACAGATGCACCACAGAACAGTTGTGGTACATTAGTAGATGGCAAGGCACTGGCTGCATGGTCGAGGGAGTCGGGGAGACAGCTGGACTAGGCAGAAACAAACACGAGTTGCTGACTGCTTGGAAAGTTCTACATACACCAGAACTTTTAATAAACACACATTAATAACCACCGTTAATGCTATTGTGGCTACAAGATTTACACAATCAGGCCAGATCAGCCACTTTGATATTAAGCCGCACCACTGACTACAGGCTTACCAAATTTGAAGAGACGGTGTAAAACTGAAAAACTAACCTCTCGAAAGTCTATCATCTGGTGGGCAAGACCTTCGTGTTACTAACAGGAAGACTACGATGAAGAATAGAGTTCTACGGAAGAGGAATTCAGGGTGTCAGAAAATTCCTGAAAAAGAACTGGAGCTGAACTTTAGTTTTCCTTCACAGCGAAAGAGAATCCTTTATACTCAGCAATGTGACTTGCATTGCACAGAAAAGCAAAGACTAGCAGTTTAAGATGGCATTTGGCTGGCAGAGTCCCTTGTGTGGTCTCTTCCATCTTCTCAGTTAAACACCAACAGAAAATGCCACCTTACAGAGGGCATCGGGTGAGTCAACCTGGCTACATATACACATACCCATTGCCAAAATCTGGGAAGACTGTCCTACTTGCAAATCCAGTTGAAGTGGAACACAAATGCACTTAGTGACCCAGCCATGCCCTTCTTACAGCGGGAAGGAGTACTTCCTTGTCCCCCCAATGTCTGCTCTCTAATTTAGAAATGCAAAGTCTATTCCAAACCATCAGAAACAGTCTTCTACTCTTTAGATGTATCCAGTGACCCACCATGAATACTCTTCTTTCTGCATTCGTTTGAGAATGGCATTCCCCACAATAGTGGAAGGTGGAACAGGGTAACAGACCTGCTTTCAAGAAGACCTAATCCCCACAAATTAAGTTCTGTGCACAGGTACACAAAATTATGATCACTGGATTCGGCATGAGAGGAAAACTAAAAAATTCTAACCACTCAGTCAGTTGAGTCACAAACGTCTGACAAAATAGCATGTCTCTCCAAAAAAGTTAACTCAAGAAAAAAGGTAAATATCAAGCACTTCAAATGCAATAACTATGGCTGCTGCTTGATAAACTATTTCTTACCCCCTCACTGCAGTTCATATTTCTCCATGTTAAATGTCTTGATGGCTTTCGCTCAGCGTCGCCTTCTCTAAAGGTAGATGATGGTGGTTGTCTGATGAAGTTCATTCAGCGGCTTTCAAAAACGCTTGCTCAGCAGCAAGTGGCTATGCCAAAGACGTGTGTCCCACTAATGGGGTCAGGGAAGCCACGAGCCCCTTTAAAAATATGAAATCGCAGTCTGAATTTAAAGTGGTCAATATGAGCAAGATCTTTTCTTTGGTTAGATTAGAATCTTTTAATTGCATTGAAGGTACTTCACTTACTGATACATTAACTGAAGTACATCCAATTTAGACCCACTAGCAATTACCAGGTCAGCGATGCTACGAAAATAACTGCTTTTATTAAAGAGCAAAAAATATTCCAGAATAGTTTCCTTTTAGTGACATTATGGTTCGTTTCCTATACAGCAAGAAAAGTGAAGAATGTATCAAAATATCTTAAATGGAGTATGTGTAATCATTTATGTCAAAGAAGCAAACATTGATGAACATGCATTTTTCTTCTCTCATCTTAATTATTATTAATGAGCCATGATTAAAAATTAATCTCTAGAGTGATTCAAATCTCTTTGACAAAGTACAAACTAAAACTCTTTATATTATCTCTATTAGCCTAACTCAATAAAAGTTAAATTTTAAAAACCCCGATATTTCCTAAATACTAATATACCTAAATATACCTGAAAGTTATATTTGTTAAAACTTTGTAATATTACTTATGCAGTTTTAATCAACTTTATTTAGATTCATAATTCATAAGTATGATTAGGAATTAAAATATCTGCTGACCAGAGTGGTCATACCTTTTTGAATGTTAACTTCAAATACTGAATTATGATTATGATATAATTCATAGGGTCATGAATATTATGGACAATTTAGTCAAAGATAGATCTATATGCATATATATGGACTTGTAAAAATTCACACTCTGGCTTTAAGTACTAGAGTTACATAATTAACTAAAAGGCTGATGATTATATTTAGAACAATTTCTGTGTTCAAAGCATGAAACCACAAAGAAAAAAAATCTTTAAAAATCTGTTTGCTTTGGTTTCATTTTGTTTTCTTTTTCTGGTGTCCATAAAGAACCAGGATCACAATCTCACTGTGACCTATTACATTTCACCATTAGAAACACTCATAAAGCTCTGAGTATCAAGTATGGCTTATTTTTGAGATTCCTTCAAGTAATACCTGAAACCAGGAGTACATTCTTTTATCTATTAACGTTTGGCATGTGCAAAGGCATAAAGCCATGTTCAGACGCGTGTGCTTCAGCAAATGCTGCAAGTTCAGTGGAAACAGAACTCTCAGAGAGTGGGTGGAGTGGTTAGCAGCAAGTGGCTGGCATTAGGGGCAGAATGGAAATGCCTTCCATGTCAAGTTAATAGTGTGTGCTTTAATTAGTGTTGAAAAGGGTGATCCTGTAGAGAGTTTTTCATAGAAAACTAACCCGGCTTTCTTTTTTTTTTTTTTTAAAGGAATATAAAGCTGGCGACTGTGGAAAGTGGCAGGCAGTGGGGAAACGTGAATGAGAGAATGTAGGCTGAGCACGGTGGCTTGCGCCTGTAATCCCAGCACTTTGGGAGGTTAAAGCAAGAGAACTGCTTGGTCCCAGGAGTTCGTGACCAGCCTGGACAACATAGCGAGGCCTCATCTCTCCACACACACAAAATAGGCAGGGCACGTGCCTGTATTCCCAGCTTTTGAGGTAAGAGGATCCCTGGAGCCCAGGAGGTCAAGGCTGTGGTGAGTTGTGATGGAACCGCTACCGTCCAGCCTGGGCGACACAGTGAGACTCCAATTCAGAAAAAAGGGGGGGAGGGCGGGTAATGTCACAGCAGTACAGGTGAAAAACTGGTGGGATTCAAACAAGGTTGTGGCAAAGGAAGGAAAAAGAAAAGACCACGAAAGATTGGGGATTAAGTTAACCTAGAAGGCAAGAGAGGGGGAGTTCAGGCCATCATCAGATGTTTTTTGAGCTTAGATGTCTGGGTAGCTACCACGCCATTCTCTGAGCTAGAAATTCACAGAAGTGGAGGACCACGAGCTGACTGGAAGAGACACTGAGTTCAGTCTCTGGGCTTTGTGAGGAAGAATTCTCCAGGACGCAGTTCAAAATAAAGCCTTGTCACATGGGCAACAGCTCGGGCCTGGATATCTAGATTTGCTGAATTAATGGGCACCAGCCCTCCGGTTCTCTTTGTGCTGTATTAAATACGCCGATAAATACATATGTGAAGTGGATTTTTAACACTTTCTCTTTTTTTTTTTTTTTTTTGAGTTGGAGTCTCACTCTGTCGCCTAGACTGGAGTACAGTGGCCGCTCCCGGCCACCACAGCCTCGACCTGCTGGACTCTGGCGATCCTTCCGCCTCAGCCTTCCAAGCAGCTGGAATTACAGGCATGCGCTACCATGCCCGGCTGATTTTTTGATTTATTGTAGAGATGAGGTCTCACTGCCCAGGTGGGTCTCAAACCCGCTGGCTCAGGCAATCCACTCACCTCAGCCTCCCAAAGGCGCGGGGATTACAAGCTGAGTCACCGAGCCCGGCCACTTTCTCTTTTTTAACCTGCATTCTTAACATCGAATTGTGAAAAGGAGTCAGGAAGTGACTGTAAAAGGCAAGCATGATGCAAACTTAGGTGAGAGACAGAAAGACTCAAAAGCATTTGCAGAACTCTGTTGTCTAGTGTAGCAGACACTAGATGATATGTCACTGAGACACTGAGAAAGGTTAAATTATTTTTAGCATTTTCTACAAAAGAAGTCATGATATAATATAGAAAGCTTTCCATCAAAAGTGAAAAAATAAATTTTCCTGGTGCCTATAAAGCTTATACGAATCATACATCAGTTCCCCAAGATGCTGGGTACATTATGTTGCTCTAATGTCAAAGATTAACTAATATAATGCTTATAGTCCCATCATATGTAGAAATGAGATAAAAACTATATTTTTGGATATGTCTGAGTCACCTGATTCCTTAGGTTAGAATATCGGGAGCTTAAAAAGTATTAGCGTCTGACCTAGGCACAGGAGACATAAAGACTTCTGCAATGGAAGAACTCACTGTCTCCATCTCCTGGAAAAATGTGATTTAGTTTGTTTTACAGAAGAGATGTTGTGTTAATTCCCTTAAAAGATGCTTCAAACAGATACCAACAAAACAAATTCTTGGTGCTCTTACAAAATAAATTGGTGTCAAGGGATGATGAACCACAGTGACGAAAACACTTGGAAAGACACAAAGTCTAAACGTGATTTAACATACTGGGTATGTTTTAAAATAAAAAAAAAAATAATCAAACCTACTCACCAGTGTGAGGGTATTTGGAGAGGAGACCATTGGGTAGGAATGAGGTCATGGGGGAGGAGCCCTCAGGAATGGGGTCAGTGCCCTTGTATGGGAGGTCCCAGGAGCTGCAGGACCTCTCCCACCTTGTCAGTGTACATCTAGAAGGTACCATCTGAGAGCCAGCAGACACCAAACACTAAGTCTTTCCGTGCCCTTATTTTGGACATCTTGGCCTCCAGAACCGTGAAAAAATAGATTTCTGTTGTTTGTTAAAAAAAAAAAAAGCTGGGCATATTTATTTATAAAAATAATTCACTGATGTTGATAATTTGCACCTATGTATAGCACTACTCTCTGAATGTTTTGATATTCAGAAAACATATTTCTTCCAGTTCCTCCTCATACAGCTAAAAACATTTATATTATTTAGAGCCCTGCTCGTATTGTATATTGAAATTGCAAGAATGAAAAATAAAAATTGTAATGCAATGCAAAGGCTAATGTTTGACAGAAAACTCTTCTGGCTGCCATGTCTGAGTTGACAAGTTAAAAGGGAAAATAATATGGATTAAATGCCTTTACATCCTAGCGGGTGTCTAGTCATCAATAATATTCACTGAAGGCCATTGTGTGTAGAGCACTTCTCTTCCTTTCCTAATTCCCTGCTTGGCTCCAGGCAGAAAGAAAGGGAGGTAGACAATGATTTCTGACACCTCTAAGAACTTTGTGCAGAAAAAAGCTTTGCCTGCAATGTGCAGGTGTTATTTCATCAGCACTCGCTTAAAAGATGTCCATTGGATTTCTCATAGAATGTGTTGAATTAAAAATGAACCTCTTTGGAATTTCAGACATAATAGTAAAATTCCAAACTACTACAGAGGAATAATAAAATCTGTGTTTTCAATTTTTAAAAAAATGATGTGGATAGGAAATCTCCAGAAGAAACATACTGACTTGATTGGGTTTATTTCTAACATGACACAGATTTAAGAAGATGTGCTCTCCAATGTATTTGGTGCAAAAATAAGAAACTGATGAAAAACATATTCATATCCATTTTTAGTGGTCTTTCGGTTATTGCACAAAGTGATACATAGCAAAATATTGAGGTCTTAATATTCAAATAGGATATATGGAAATATAACTACCCCATTTGGAAAAAAAGGTGCCAGAGCCGCCTTAATGAAAGTCACAACATTTTAAAAATAAATATGCTTTGTAGTTTTTAGTGTGTATTTCAGTACAAAATATTACCTTTTATATTTCTGCGTTTGGTACACTTTTCATGCCAAATAATTATTTTATTTTTAGCAAAGTAGTGCATTGTTTGTTAAGACATTACTTTCATATCTCCAGACAAGTGTGTATTTAAAAAATCTCAGCTCAAATTCTAAGTAATTTTTTGAAAGAATAATGATAGTTTATATTATATATATGGCATTCATGCATATAAAAGTAATATAAGTGTAAATCCTAATCCTTTTATCTATGTAAAAACACACCTATTTGTCTTTTCTACAATAGCCACCCAATTGAACACTGTGTGTCTACTAATAACAATCTAAAAATGCAATTAGTTTATATGCTTGATCAAAACACCTTTCTTGGATTTTTAGATTATATCAAGATATTTGGAACTTGTCGATATAAACTATCTGCATCACTTATTATAAGAATAGCTACATGTGTTTAAAACACTATTTTTCAAATGTATAACCTTATTTTAATTTTGAAATACTGTAACAGGAGTCCATTTTCCATCTACATCTAGAAACACAAAGGAATATCCCATTTAGTAAAAACAAAAACAAAGCAAGCTAGTGTGTATACCTATGACCTTGAAAATGATGGACCTGAAAAGGCTATTTTCTCACTAAGAAAGTGTCCTTCTAGTGTCCATCGGAAGGACACACAAATCCACACTATTACAGAGCCATGAGAGAGGGGAGATTTCAAATCTTGGTATCTCAATGTGTGCAGAGCTTGTCAGCTCAAAGTACCAGGCTGGCTACTTCATACTTTGATTCGGTTATGTGAACGACACAGTGTAAAAGTTGAAAATTTTCTGTGAACCCACATAAAACAGGAGCGCAAAGATAATGCAAGCAGGATTTCCCTTGCTGCCTAACGACGCCTTGCACTAAAATGGAATTGAACTTGAAACGAGGAAAGCAAGAGATGTCATTGCCCCACAGACCTTGCCAACAGCTCCCGCTTGAGTAATACACTTTTTGGCTGTGCTGTTGATATTGGATTTCATTTAATTTCTGGAACCCAAAAATAAGATGACTCTTTCCAGGAAAGTATTTTATACTTTCAACCAAGAAAAAGACTCTTTGCAGTATATTCTTTCTTATTTTTGAAGAAGAGAGAACAGGAGGGAGGAAGGGAGGAGAGAAGGGAGCAAGGGAGGAAGAAAGGCAGGGACGGAGAAAGGAAAAAAAAAGAAAAAAAAAGAGACAAGTAGAGGCTGTCTACACTCCAATACAGAAGTTCTCTTCCAGTGTCTTAGCTATAGGATATCCAAAACACAACTACCGTACCTCTGAAGTACACTGCTGCTGAAACATTTTAGGGCGCCTTCTCTCCCAGCACTTATTTATAGATTTACAAACAGTGATTTACAACATTAAGATTCCACTCTTTTCTCTTCCATGTCCCTTCTTTCTTCAGCACTCCTTCTCAAACAAACATAGACTTTGAAAGGAAAGAACATAACGTTGTATTCTTTAAAAATTTCCTGCGATTATTCTTGGGTTGCTAAATCTTTTTCATGAGATAACCTTTTTAAAGAAATTCCTATAATCCTCTATTAAGAATATTTTACAAAATACCACTGAACAATGTGCTTCCAAATTTCTGAGGAACTAATACAAATTTGGGATTTAGCAATTTTAAAAAATTTCTTCTATAATTTATCAAATGCCCATAATTTTCTGGTGCGGTGTTAACTAAGTAACCCTCACCATCGCCTTTGAGCTGAAGATCACAGTTATTTTTCTCAGGTGGATTATCTTCCGCTGATAGAGGTAAACTCTCTTATTCAAAGTAACACAGCAAAGGAAAATCAGAGGCCATGCCCGATAACAAACCCCATCGTACTAGTTCTCTCTGCACTGGTAACCCCTGGTTATGTTTTCCAACTGCCAATACCAGTCCAGCACACAATGGTATCTTATCATCATGATCATTACTACTTTACCAGGAATTTAAAAAATGAATCAGATAGCAACTGACACTAGAGGACAACCTCACCAGATTACTTTCCAAAATATGACTAAATGGATTATTATTTGAGAACACGCACTTGTGCAAAAGCTCTTCCGATCTGTTTATATTTTGCTGTTCATAATAAATTACTCTGAAATCCATTAATAGGGTAAGTGAGGTGATCATCATCCTGAATCATGGTCTCTAATTCTCTTCTTTCCGTGGCAATTGTCAAATCCACAGGCTTAGCCATGGATAGGGTGGGGGGGAGAATGTTCTCTGCAGCTGCAGCTGACTTTCTGGCAGACTCGGGAAGCGACAGTGTTGGCAGCTCAGTCAGGCATCTGGGGCTGTCGCTGAATGAGTCTGAGGACTGACCTTCTCCATCGCCCATAAACACTCCGCATTTGCATTGCTCCATAATGAAGGGAATTTAACTCTTTGTATGATTATGATTAGGGTTATTATGGAATCCACTCTAATCTAATCAATAAGACCTTTATTTAATGACGTACTTACAAAGGAAATAATAAGCATTTGGCTTTCTTAACAACAAATTCTGTTTGATAAAAGTGAAATTCTGGATGAGTTGCAAATTGTACAAATGGGTTTCATGAGCTAGATTGTGATTTGAGGCCCTTCAATTCCATTGCTTTATCTTGAAGACAGCATGGTTTTAAATATTCCAGTAAAGATGAAAAAGATTAATCTATCATTGTAGACACCAAGAAAGCATTTTAGAGTCTAAGAGTTCTGCCTGAAAATTATTTCTTAACAAAAATCTGAAGTATTCTTGGAGTTGTTTAAGAACATTATCTTTGTTCTGAGTCTTGATCAATATAAAAAACAGTTGTTTGTGTCACAGTATAAACTAATCGTCATTTATTGAAGTCTAACTCTGAAATCATCCATTCTCCCCCCTTTAAAGCAGATAACTTCTAATAATTTAAGTTTTTTTTTAAAGAAGAAATGCTTCACAAAATTAGTATTTCTTCAAGGATACCTCTTTAGTTATTCATGACTCTTCTTATACAGAATAGGGTAAAAAGTCAGAAAAGCAATGAAGTATCCACACAGGCACACATTTTTAATTGAATGAAATCATGTAACAATAAGATTTATTGATTTATATACTTACATAACAGTAAATATCCAGTATATCTGTGCATTTATACACACACACACACACAAACACACACACACACACACACACACACCTATATTTTAAAGCATAGGAAAGAATCAGTAGAATTTTAGAAACACTACTAGCGATATAATGCATCACTTTACAGCACCTTTGTCTGATTAAAACTTTTTCATCTAATGACAAAGACATAATCAGATCCTAACCTCTGCAAAGCAGATCCATTTACTTAATTTTAGCTGGTGAAATGGAGTCAGTCTTCAAGTTGAAAAGAGACCTCGGAGATGTCCAAGCCTAACACCCTCCGAGTAACTGACCTCTTGAGAGATGAGCTGTGTCCCTGGGTGATGGAGAGAGCCAATGGCACAGTTGTCATCAGAACTTTCATTCCTGGTGCCCTATCCCTTGTACTTTCCATTTACACTATGCTGCCTCTGAAATAAGATTTAAATGGGGTTGAAATGAGATCATGTTTAAATCTAAAGTGCACTGGAGCCTATTTTAAACTTACATCCAATTTCGCTGAAACATATTTCTTATGTAAAATTTCCCCTCTGGCCTATTATGATCTTCAGTTTTATTGTTTTCACACAATTCCATGAGTTCACACAAACTTCTGATGTAAAGAACACACACACACACACACACACACACACACACACACACACACACACACTGTGAATTCCCAGCAGGGATAAACTAAAAGAGGGAATATAGAATATATTTATACTCTTGTTATGGCATGTCAGCAAGTAAATTCCTCTGTTCTATTTTCCCTCTCGATGTTTTAAGTGAGCGATAGCAGTACTGTGCCAGTGTGCCGTAAACACACAAACACAATGACAAGTGTTCTCAAGTAACAAAAGATACCTGATCAAATATGGGACATGAGGTATCTCCGAAAAGACTTAAATTACTGGACTCAATCATAACATATTATGTAGGTGCATTTTAAGTGCAAGTGTTAAGCTGATGTCTGTTCACTATAGGACGTTACTCAAAAGGCAAATAAATAATCTTACTTTAAAAATAAAGCATGAGTATCATATTCATCTATGCAAGAAAAAGTTATTGAACAACTGTGGGCCAGATAATATTGTAGAAGTGGAAGATAGAAACAATCAGTGGTATTTCTGCATTCGCAGAGCTCACCAACTAGTAGGGAAAAGGGAGAAACACAACAAGTGAATAATATATAATTCCTGGTAGCAATACTAACGTCTTGGGTAATGTTAAGAAAACTGCTGTAGATTATTAGCCATTGAGATTAATTCCGTGACGTTTAAGTTAGCAAAGATACCTTTTTAGTGTCTTGATATGGGCCATGAAGCTCTAATTTGCGCTATGTATTTTGCTTGTTTATGCGCAAGGAGAAGACAAACTTTTTTGCAAGTGTTTTTATTCTCATCCCAAAGTCTTTCTTTTTACATGTTTGCACGAGAAAGGTGGCTCCCCAAATGTTAAGTTTTTTTCTCAGATTTAAAGATTTTAGTTTCACAAGCAATATTTCCTGCTGACGGAGGCATCAGAAATTAAATGCAGAGACTGCTTTTTTAAGTTTTGTTTTCTCTTGAAGCCAGTATCTCATGAAAACAAATCATGGCTCTCTCTTTTAAGAACGGTTCTGTTGGGGTGTTTTTCCCTGTTTCAAATCTGGACATATGGAGCCAATTACAAGAAACTTTTGAAAACTTGCCCATTTGTCCACTGCAAAGCCATAATAGGAGGAGCTTCTGAGATTGACCTTCAAACCCCCAACATGTCATAATTATGGCAACCCATCACTCCCACTCATAACAAAGCCAGCATATACTAGAACGTTAGTTTTATGACAAATTACAACTTCACACAAACTCAACCTAAGAAGAGATATTTAGTTCCTGCTTTGATATAAATTGTACATTCCAGTATACTGGGTTTGTGGTAAGATATCTTTCCCAAAGGTTACGTTTTTATTTTGGATTGTATGTGGTTAATATAGTATAGAACCAGCTATTAACGGTGTGAGGCTTCTTTGTTATAAGTGTTCTTCTGCTACAATTAGGTTCTGGACACACTGCACCAAACATCATCCTAAATTCTAATTTAGTTCTATTCACATCTCTTTTGCCATGTACAATGATGTCAGTGTCCATGGAGTTCACTGAACTTTGATTTGCAGCTATAAGCCAAAATTCTATATCAATACTTCTTTAGAAATTCTATTTACTATCAGTACAATAAAGAAAGATATACTTAAAAGTACAAAAGATCTATATCCATTCTCTTCGCTATACCATTGCCTTTATTATCTTAATTACCACCAGTCTCTTTTTCTGGCATTTTCACTTATTCTGCATGTGACTCTGATCTCAAAAGAAATCCAAAATCCCTTACTTATTATTGTTTACTTTGTTGGTGTGGCTTTTTGTTGTTGTTGTTTTAGACTACCTTTTAAAGTGAAAACATCTTTTAGATCCATGAGAAATAAATCTTTCATCATGGATAAAATGCGGCAAGATGAAAAGATGCCTTCTGGAAGTTTCCAAGGGTGCATTTGAAAAGATAAAATTATATTCCCCAGTAATCTGTTTGCTACCATTGATAAATAATAGTCAACGGCTATGCTACACTACATTGCCTGGGATTACTTTTTATAAAAAAAATTATGAGGAAAGCTTCTTATTATTCTAATAAAACTCTCCAAAAAATAACTAATGACTACAAAGTATTATTAAAAATGTGTAGAACATTTTGATGCAAACTCCAGAGCCTCAGTCCAAGGGGAAACATATTGCCAGAAATCTTTTTAAAAAACATATTAAAATATATTCATTTATGATTTGGATGTTTCACACCAAATACTTTGCTTTGTTCAAAGTGTAGTATATGTAGCCAGGCTCGGTGGTTCAACCTGTAATCCCACATCTTGGGAGGCTGAGGTGAGTGGATTGCCTGAGCCCACAGGTTCGAGACTCGCCTGGGCAACTTGGCGAGACCTCATCTCTACAATAAATCAAAAAATCGGCCGGGCGTGGTAGTGCATGCCTGTAATTCCGGCTACTCGGAAAGCTGAGGCGGAAGGATCGCCGGAGCCCAGCAGGTCGAGGTTGCAGTGGCCGGAGCGGCCACTGCACTCCAGTCTGGGCGACGGAGTGAGACTCCAACTCAAAAAAAAAAAAAAAAAAAAAAGGTGTGGTATATGTTCATTTAAAGGGTGGTTATATGTGGTATGTGTTTTGGTGTTGATGACAGTCATATTTAACTTTGCATAGAATACGTCTAGCACCTAACATATTAAAGTTAAGAATGTTATTGTTGGTATCTCTGCCAAAAAGTCAACTTTCAAAAAGCGATCAATGCTTTGTCATAAACACATAGTTTTGAGCATGTATGTATAGCAAAATTATAAATTTTTCCCAACTTCTTTGTCTAGTCCAAGTTTTACCCTCATAGCTAAAGTATCTAAAAGCTAGAATTTTAATACAGATAATTGTTACCCAAAACAGAATACTTACTTTTTATAGAATCTTAAATTTTTAAAAATCTATTTACCATTAGGTCTTCTTCATATTTTAAGGTTATGGCAGTATGAAATGGGAGTTTCTTAGTCTTTCCTGGGAAAACCTTTAGTTGACAGAAGAAGAAGGCATTCTTTGTGAATAAGGAACCTGAATTCCCTTATGCAGTCCCCACATTCTAAACTCTTAGAATACTTTTGACTTTCATTTTATTTGGGGGAGGCCAGACATGAGCACAGGAGTCTAGCAGTACCTTCACTTATGTTTATTAGTCTAGAAGATGTTCATCTCAGAGATTATCTCTCTACAGTGTAAAATGACATCCTGCGGAACCATTCTGAAATTCCGTATTGATTCTGTCTTCCGCAGATAAAAGACTTGGAAGATAACAAAAGACACAAAGGGTTTTCTATATAACATTCACTTTTCCATGAGGGTAAAACTTAAAGGTTTTATGATCAAAATAGCAGGCAGGAGGGTTTATTATATCAGAAATAACAGATATAAATTATTTTTCCCCATTCAAGATGACAGACATGCAGAACTTCAGTTCTACAAAGAGACACATGGTTGGAACTACAGAAGTGCTCCAGCATTATTTTATATCCAGGTTTTCAGTAGAAAACAAATTATTTGTTAGCCTCTTCACAAATGGTATTACAAAATCATTAAGAAACGTAACTTATTATTAACTTATACAGAACGTAGGATTAGTTTTGACTACAAAAAAATGAGATCCCATAAGTTTTCTCTTACATGCATTCCCAAAATGTAAAGGTATCTGAAAGAAGCTATAATTCTTACCAGGAAAATATACATCAAGATACCAGTACACTAAATGGAGAGAGAGAGTAGAGTAACCTTGTATATCTATGTAGTTTTAAATAGGTATTTTATTTTGGAATGTCAGGTGCCACCAAGATTAAGAGAAGGCACAATTACCTTAATGACATCCTGAAACATGAAAAGATTAACAGACAGCCTAACTGAAGTCACTTTTCTTGACACAGAAGTAAAAGGGCAAACAGAATTTCCTTTCAAGAAGAAGGTTTCTCTTTGCTTTTGTTTAAAAATTTAATATAATTTGAAATATTTCAAATATATATGTTTTTTTCTTGTGCTTACATATTTGTAGCATTTCATATTAAATCAACTCTTACATTGCACACAAATGATAACATTTTAAATTCTGACTCAAATCACAATAAAAGTTTTGGTACATAAAAAGCCACGTACAAGTTTTAATGATATCGTAACACAAAAATCTGAAGACTTCAGAATTGAATACATTATCTGAAATGTTGAAGAAATGAGGTAAGTAGGAGACTGTCATGTATCTTGCTGCTCAGGAAGAAGGTTTTTACCTGCTGTACAAAAATACTGCTGAAAACAAGGACACAAAATCAATATGAACTTAGTCGGTTAATAAGAAATAATACCACTGACCAAAGTTGGACCTTACTTAATGCACTTGTTGTATGAAAACATTTAATGAACAGTGCAGGACCAAAGGAGTCACTAAGACACAAAGATGACAGAATAGCACCACCTAGTTCCCTCTGTAAACGTTTCCAAATATGTGTGCATCTCTGACTCGGGAAAACCGAATCTATTTCAAAATAAATCGTGGCATACAAAACTGCACTCTAGCAAATTATCACCTGCAACACAGTATTTACTTGAATTGCTTTAATTTTAAGTTTCGTTTAAAGTGAAGATAAAGTAAAATTAAAGCTAATGGGTACGCTGAGGTTTTTATAAGCGTGCATTGCACTGTGGTGTGAGACAAAAATAAATAAGTTTCTAAATAGACTAACTGTACAGGCTAGATCATCATCATGATGATTTCCAATGTACATGTATGCCAAAAATACTGGAACAGAATGATCTTCTATATTACAACATATATATCATCTATCCCAGAAATATCACTAGCCAATAAATAATGATTTTCAAAATAACCATACAATCTTAGAAATGTGACATCACTTCCACCTCGGGGTCATCAAATTAAATACAAAATAAAGGAATTAATATAATCATTTCACGAATATTTGTAGCCTGTTTATATATTTTCTCTGCAACATTTCAAGTAATTGTATATAACATTTTGTTTTGAAAGTTCTTAAATGGTATCCTCATCTACTCTCCAGTTTTGTTTACCAGATAGCTAATATCTGGATCATATTCAGAGCCTACTGAACAGGAAAAAAGGTTTCAGAAACAACATTTAATCAGCACTCTCAAAAAGCAATATTATAGTAGTACAGGTTTTAATCAGGCACGATGCATTATAATATCAGCAAGGGGCCGAGTTTTAATATATATGACACAGTACAAGGAGCATTGTTTCTAGAGAGGACACTTTAAAAACGTTTTCCTGGAGGCATCAGCAGCTCTTTAAATGACTGTTGCTGGCAACATCAGAATTGCTCAAGCAGAACCCTTGCTCTAAAAAAACTAAATATTGTTGCTTGTTACAGAGATCCTTCTCACAGACCTCTTCCCCTACATTCCCTCTGCTGACCTGGTCATCTCCTGTTCTGGCCCACTAGGTCTTTATCAAATTAAATGAATCATCCTCTCGAACAAATCAGTTAGAATAGAGCATGCTTGAATATTTCTTGTTCGCTTGTCAGCTTCTTTCAAGTTGTACTAATAAAAAAAAAGAAAGAAAGAAAGAAACTGGCATCACACTGCAAATGTTTTCAGGATAAATGACTGTAGGAAATGAGAGTTCTTTAATCTAACCTTAAATAAAAGATGTTAAGAGCCCAGTGAGGTTTACAGCATTGTTGTTCAATCAGTGACTTCACTTCCTCTTTGGTATACCCACATTGTGTTGCTGCTGAAAAGACACTACTAGAAAAACAATTTTTATGTTTAATTCAGAAAGAAAGAATGAAAGCACTGCATAGTTTGACTTGTTGACTATGTTGCCGCCTCTGAATTGCAAACTCCATGAGGGTAGATGCTGTTTCTATCTTGTTCATATCCTTGCATATATCCAGCATTTACAGTCCTGCCTTCAAACAGATATTTGCTGAAAAATGAAATCAATTAATAAATAAGTTATGCTTAAGAAAATCAAAAGCTATGAAAACAATGATCGCAGAAATTTTTACATGCACACTAAATGCACAGAAAGATGAAACAACTCAAAATTAAAACACCTAATCCAGTCTACTTCCAATAATAAAAATGACTAATGAAGAAACAATTTCCTAATTTGCAGAGCTGATCTACGGAGGTAATTTTGTGAGAAAAGTATGTGTGACCCAAACTCAGACTGATGGCTACAAAATTAGTTTATAAAATTCACTGACAGAGAAAGAAAAGCTCTTAAATTTATATAGGCACATATATCAGAATAAAAATCTATTTACATATGTAAAAACCTTAAGCACTGAATAATGCATTGATGGAGATGAAAAAATTAAATTTTAGTAAATGCTATTTTTAAGAGCACACAGCTAATATTATCCTGACTGTGTTATAAAACATCTTTAAGTGGAAAGGAAAAAGAAAAATGCCATTTCTGCAGTTTGCAATCATCCATAAGGTCCCTCTACAACATATCACCAAAGAAGGGATGTGCTCCCAACTTCTCAGTCTACAGATGAAGAAACAAAGCTGTAAGAAAGGAACCTGCCCAAGGCCTCAGACAGTGGCCTGGCTCAGAGGAGAACTTAGGCCTCTAATTCCCACCACGATGTATTACTGCTGGAGGGCACTTCCAAAATCAAAGTTTTAATCAGTCCAATAATATCTCCTCCCTTCACAGAAAAAAAAAAAATGGAGGACACCCACCAGGCCTACCTCACCAACATTTCCACACTAACCCCAAATTGCCGTGTCTGCTCTGTGTTGTTCCACTCAAGGCTTACAGGTATCCACTGCTGTTCCAATTCCCCCCTACTCTCCACCTTTGTAAAAGCAGGTGATGAGAATGTCTTAGGAGAAGATATCCATCATGCCTGATGGAGTTTACTTTTACCTTAGAGTAAGATCATCATTGAACAATAACATGACAGGTCTCTCCAGTCTGTCCAAACTCATCAAATATGTTTCAGTACATGTGCTCTTACGCGGTCATATCCTTCAGGGAATATGCTCTGCTTTGTTGATGGTCTGTACTTGTACAGTCAATAAAACAGGTTAAAGCAAGATGAAGTTTAAAATAAATCTGACTTTAGTGACTTCTACCGGACCTCTAAAAAACTATGAACTCATCAGAGGCAATGCCTTTATCCTAGCTATTTCATGGAAGCGAAATGATCTGGAGAATTGAAATTTCCCAACACCATTAGTCTTACCTCATCCATAGAATTTCTATGCTAATTTTTATAAAAAGCAGGCCAACAGACATAAAACTTTCTCTATAAATTTTTCCTGACCATTAAAAAGATGTGTGTAAATGTTATTAAACACATAACTTATTTTTCACACTAGTTAGCATCAAATATTTTCATAAAGATGATGCTTCTTTTAACAAATATTGTAAATACTGTCTTTTTAATTTACTGACTCCAGACAAGACTATCGGTCTAAAATGCTTTAGCACAGCAGTTCACAACTTTTTTGACATCGGGGACCAGTTTCATGGAAGACAATTATCCCACGGATGAGGGGCGGAGGGGAAGGTTTCAGGATTTTGCAAGCGCATTACATTCACTGCTCCAGGTACTGATATCACTCCATCATACAGGCAGCTGTGTGAGAGTATGAAATAACAAATATAACTATACCACTCACCACAATGCAGAATCAGTGGGAGCCCTGACCCTGCTTTCATGCAACTAGCCAGTCCCATCTGGGGGCAATGGGAGACGGTGACACTCAAAAGTGTGTTGCTTACATCTAGACTACTCCGGGACCTTTTTTTTGGTTGCTGTCACTGCAGGAAACCCTGCTTCGCAAAGACAGGATGTTGGAACTGGAAGCAGGCTTTTCAGTGCTGATCTGACAGGAGGTGGAGCTCAGGCAGTAATGCGAGTGATGGGAATGGCTGTAAATACAGATGAAACTTCACTCTGCTGTTCATCTGCAGTGAGGCTTGGCTCCTAACAGGCCACGGATGGTATCTGCTTTAGCATTTAAAGTAACAGCTAAAGGTGCGTCCTTCTTGTATTAAACTGGAATTCAATTTCTGAGAGGATCATGCTACTTCTCAAGTATTGAGAAATAGGAAGGTATCCCTCTCACATTTCCAGTGTTTTAGATAAAAAATTAAAATATATGTCACATAGACTATTGGCCGAAGATTTAGAGGGATATATTCAATATGTTGAATATATTCAGTCACATATTAAAATCATGTTTCATCAAAACAGCGAGATAGTCAACAAAAAAACCGCTTTCCAGAATGCCATCCTTTTTATTCACTAGTCTCTGGAAAGTCGATGTGCAGAAACCAAATGGAAGGCACATGTCCTAACAAGCAAGACTAAGGACTAATAGAAGCGGGAGAATAGAATTCTTAATATCAACTCCATAAAGTGGCAATAAACCTTAATACATCGAACTAGCTTAATCTACACTGGACATTTATTTGCTGAATGTATATTTCTCTACAAGGATGATAGGGTCATGTCAGCACCTGGCATCGGGTAAATCTGATGTTAGCCCAGTTAAGAATATCTTTTGAGCCGGGCTCGGTGGCTCAGCCTGTAATCCCACGCCTTTGGGAGGCTGAGGTGAGTGGATTGCCTGAGCCCGCGGGTTTGAGACCCGCCTGGGCAGCGAGACCTCATCTCTACAATAAATCAAAAAAATCAGCTGGGCATGGTAGCGCATGCCTGTAATTCTGGCTACTCAGAAGGCTGAGATGGAAGGATCGCCGGAGCCCAGCAGGTGAGGCTGCGGTGGCCGGGAGCGGCCACGGCACTCCAGTCTCGGCGACCGAGTGAGACTCCAACTAAAAAAGAATATCTTTTGAAATGCCGAGAGTCATGGACAGTCAAAAATCCAAAGGACATTAGGAAAATTGATTTTTTAAATGTGGGGGAAAAAAAGATGACTTTTAAGGAAAGCTACATTTCACTGGGACTCTTTTAGAAAATGCATTCTTAAAACATTTTATGTGAAAATGTAGTCACTACAAATTGTAGAGACTTTTCTCCCTGGGTGTTCAGCTCACAGTAACTATATTTAAATTCTGTTCAAAACGCGGTTAATATTGCCATCCTACCACCCTCTGTCTTTCAAATGCAAAAAGAGAAATAAATCAAATTCAACCACAGCAAACATGTGCCCTCAATTACAAAAGTAGAAATAACTAAGCATTTAAAACACACACACACACACACACACACACACACACACACACACCAATATTTAGAATTTTGTAAAAGCCCTTTTAAATAAAGCTGACAGACTCTCTTCCAGTTAACTGAGAAGACTGTACCCTGAATCTCCATTCCGGGGACGAATCGGAGAGCCTCCACACTGGAGCTTGGCAGTAACAAAAGCAGGTCAGTACAACTCTCATAATCTGGCGGATCAAGGTCAGCTCGTAATTCCTTTTTGTTTATACATTTATCCGGAAACGTCAGCTACTCCAAGTAGAACAATAAGACAATGTGGTTTCTTGCTTCACGTTTAACCAAAGTCATCATCATCAAAAATTTTTATGAGTTAGAGAAAAAAATCCTTAGAGACTAAAAACAAATAAACGAAAAACAAGATGGGGGAGGCATACCCAAAGAAATCAAGAAGATTCCAAGCTTTGAATCAAATATTTACAGTGCAGATTTGAATTGACTGCCCTGACTGAAAGCAAGGGATCACATTCTGGTGAAGTTCATCATCATTTAGAATTTTATTTGTTGCTAAGGATCCATTTTTGTCCTCTTCCTGTATATGACACACCAATGGAAAAGTCACTGTAAATATTTATTCTATTTAGAATACTGTATTGGCACTTTGGCAGTCATAATGTAAATACTTAAATATTATCTGGATCTAATTAAAGAGTTGTGTCAAGATTTAAAGTATGCGAAGAAAACTAATCAATCAGTGGAATGAAAACATTTTTTTTTTTAAACACATGAACCAGACATCCCATCAGGCACTTGAAATAAAAGGAAGATTAAGACTTCGACCCTGTACTCTAGTGGCTTACAGTCTACTAGAAGAGACAGACAGATAAATGCATTGCCTTCAGAATACTTCAATAAAAATGTACAAAGGGGTTATATAGATCATAGACTAGACAAAATAAAATCATTAGTTTGCTTATGAACTAAGAAGACTTAAATGCTTTAAGTGCTTAAAACAATCAATCAAGAGCAAATGTCACTCTTTTGTCCACTAGAACAAACACACCAGATTCTGGTCAGACATTCTTTGGGTTCCAGGCACTGTCAGAATGTCTTAATCCACTCACTAATAATAATGTAGCTTCAAAAGGTAAGCAGTTGTGTAAAATAATGAAATAAAAATTGGTTGCAATAGTTGTTATATCAATTTATGAAACGCTTTTCATTGCCATCATCACAAATAAAAGAAAAAAAAAAGTTACAGTTACAAATGAAACCAAAATTTTCTTCTGATGTAAGACACAGAGGAATGTGTATAAATCAAATGGTATAATTAATATTAAAATATTCTCCAAATCATGAAGTTCAGGAAACTATTGTCCTTATAAGTGATAACACATACCAGCCAAGCCAATTCTTGTAGCAATCTCTCCACAAATAAAATAAAATCTTTTAAAAAAACATGTCTATTTCTCTCTCTCTCTCTCTCTCTCTCTCTCTCTCTCTCTCTCTCTCTCTCTCTCTCTCTCTCTCTCTCCCAGTTGAGTTCAGTGTTCCTCTATACTTTGCAGTTATTCAAATTGCATCCAAATTAAAACCTGAAAATACAATATCTCAAATTTGGCAATGCACTGACATTTGGCAGTCCTTGGAGACTGTAACCCATTAATACGGTCTACAAATCTATAGCCTCATATAATCACCAGCAAAACTTCAAGATCTCACCATAGCAAGATGTGTTAATGGGCTAGTGAAGGAATAGAGTATTGACAGAGGAACAATTTCTGATTCTTCTCTTTGGGAGAGTAAAAGGAGCAATCCCTAATCAGGGTAAGGGGTACACATTTTCACTCATTATTTTATTTCATTCCCAGAGCAGTGTATCTGTTATTTAGAAATAACAGATACCGTATTATATATCACAATAGTGAATGTAAGTCTGCCTTGGCAGGGTAACTAGCGAGGGTAGAATGTGAGTAACTGCTTGCTATATTGGAGTCATCGATGTATAATTGCCTTCAGAAACATCCTTCTCTGAATACCACCTACACAGTGAAACATGACAGAGAACTTACAGCCAGACCCCTGTTCTATCCCACATGAGCCCTGAAAAGGCTTTGAAATGAGGACACGTGCATAATTAAGGCACACTGAATATCACAGCACATGCAACAAACTAGAGTATTATGAATCCTTAGGGGAACCTCCCAGGACTAATACATTTTCTAAAGAAAGCTGCACATGAGTAAAGGGAGACTAAAATGCTAATTAGATCCTCTCAGAGAAAGCTATAGAAAAGTTGATTCTTGAATCCCGAAGTTGGGCACAGAATGGAACATTTGTATACCGAAAGAGTGAAGGCGGGGGAGAGAACGTGACATAAAAGCCCTTCCATCGATGATTTACACAGTTCATGAGAAAATAAATGAAGCAAAATCAAAATCGAACAGCAGGAGAATTCCAAACCTCCGGGAAAGGGTTAAGCATGAGAACTGATTTCGTATTAGAAAGGGATTATGTAACAACAGAGGGAAATACTCAGCCTGGCATATGCTAATTTAGCCGGCTTTGCCAGGCCTTTCTGTGTGTGTTTGGCTGCAGGCGCACATTCCTCTCCTCCTCTTTTTGCCATTTTTATTAAGAGAGCAAAGACTGGAACTCTTAAAAGATGCCCTAATAATAACAAACCAACAAATCACACACACACTACACATAGTTTATCCGTGATAAGACACTGGGGTGTGCTCCTTGGGAACTGACAGGAAAAACACCCAATCTGTACATAGTCAGGACATAGCCTTTAGCAAAACCCTTCTTCAATTATTCTGCATTTCCCATTAATTTATTTTAACAGGTCTTTAGGGTCGGTTGCATGGTCGGGAAGGGGCGGGATATTATATTCCTGGAGAGTATAAAGGAAGTTGAGTTGCTATTCAGACACTCACACAAAAAATAGAGAGCAGCAAAGAAGTAACAATTAAAGAGCTTGCTGTATATGTTTTGTTTGCTTTTAAATAAAAATATTCTAATTTGTAATGCACTACCTCTCATCTCCGCCTAAGTCTATGACTTCAGATGGAAAAGCAGAGGGCATCTAAGGCCTGAATATGCATGGAGAGTATAGGTATCAGGGATATTTTTCTCCCCAGGGGGATACGGGACCAGGTAATGTAAACTAATAAGAGTTTAGTAAGAAAGTCAAGGCATATTTTACACACCACACATTTTAAGCCTTGGTGTTTAAGTAAGCATATGGAAGGCACCTGCCTTTTTAAATACAAACACTTTTAGCCCAGAAGCTAAAAATATTTCTTTACAAGAACAAATTAATTGGCTTTATAAATTACACCAAATCAATATAACAGTTATACACTCAGCAGTCAGTAGCACATCCTTGTCAAGAAAGGTGCTTTCTCACTCTGTTCCCAAGGACGATTCTAGATAAGCAACACTTCCTTACTGTAAATTAACCATCATAAAATATATAAAATTATTAGTCTCAGTTTGACCTCTAAAGAGGCATCTTTTTCCTAAAATGCGAAATCATTTGCACTCTCTGATCACATTTAGCTATAAGACTTTATGTTCCTCAAAGCAAAAGAACACTTATTTTTATTTTCCAAGCAAACCCTAATGACGTCAGTATATAGGACCCAGAATAACTCTTTAAAGATAACTAGACAGGGGCTTCCTCTTCAGCACTGCAATGGCTGAAAGATCATTTAAATTTTCAAGTGAGAACTATGTGCTGACTCAGAAAGAGTTATCCCCAAAGTTGAATAATGATGGTCTTAATATTTACTTCAAAGACCTCTAAAATAGAATGTGAATAATTAATGGCCAACTCTGTCCGTGGCAGATCTTACAACCTTGGCTCTGTTTCTATTCAGGTAGTAAACGGTTCTCATCATTCAGTTTCATAAGCATAAAAGAAAACCAAGAATAAATACTCAACTGTCCTGCAATTTCAGAAACTATAAACATTGCATTTGTAAGTGAAAGAGTTCATCACTGTTGCAGTCTAAGTAAAGGTATTCAAAAGATATATTTCCCGACCTGCATTAAAAGAGGAAACACAAGTGCAAATGAAACTCTGACCTTTTTCTTCAAAGTACATCCCCGAAAGCCCCAAACTCTGATGGCTTACAAAATTAATACAGATGTCCTTCAGTCTTAAAAACAGTCTTCAAAATAATGATGCACTTTAAATGTGTATATACAGGCATATATGTAGATAAATGACTGAAGAATACTTCCTTTCTCAATAATTTCATCTCTGATTTTGACATTAATAGTTAACTGATCTCTAATTGAACAGAATATTTACCTCACCAATTTTTAAATAGACTACATGCTTCTAGGATGAAATCAATTTCATATCTGTTTATTGAAAAATTCACCAAACACATTAAGATAACCAACTGGGCTCATTCCTTGAATAAAAATCAATATGTATAATATGTTTAATTATTTTTTTTGTGGCAAATGGGATCCAAATACACAAAGCCACATTAGCTACTGTTGGATCTGATGGGATTTTGCGGCAGGTTGTGTATAACAATGGGTCTACAACTCTTATTTTTTTAAGGAACCTATTTGCTGATTTTGCCTGGATGATAAATAATATTGTTCAGAGAGGAAACTTCTCAACTGTTGTGACATAACTAAATTCCACTTAACGGCACTAAGCAAACTATCTGAACATACACTGAACAGTTAATTCCTATTTTTTTAAAAATGACTGTATTCTCATAACACAGGAAGCGTCCTAAAAAGAGTGAGATGAAGGGACCGACTCATTATTTACTAAAGCAAGAGTCAAGTAGCAGAATATATCCCAGCCCGACATTATTTAGGCCCAACACGTGCAAAAAAAATTGCAAAGAAATTCCATTTTAACTTTGCTACTCCTCTTCAGCAAACCGGCCTGGGTTCCTAATAGTTGGTAAGAAAATAAAATGTTCACCAGCCATTTGATGAGAATGTTGGTAATTTTAATAGGACTTGCTTCTCCATCTCGAGACAAAATACATGCTCTCCCTTTTTGCTTTGTCATGAGCGAGAGTGATTACCCACGCTCCGGATCACTTCTGGTTATAAAAAGCTGAAGGATGTTTTCCGTCCACTACAGTCGAGGGAGAGGCCTGCCATGCCACCCTCCTGCCACATGACTGCCTTCCGTGAGTTTTCCGCCGCCTAGGAGCACATTAGGCCTGAGATGCCATTTGCATCATCACACAGCAGGGGGCTTCAGCTGCCACAGCTCTAGGTTAATCCTCACCCACCTCTCCACAAGAGGAATTTGCAGAAGATGCCTTTTTTGATACTGCAAAATTGCACTCCAAAAACGCTTGACATTTTCAAATAAACTGTTGGCAATGAACTTGTCCTTTTAAATATTTTAGGTGAAATCAGAAAATTTAAATTATGCTCTTCTTTTTTTTTTAATGAAATGAGTTTGTGATCTAATGTAAAATGTCTGAAATTTTTAATCAAGGAAAAGGGATAAAAATGGGTAGGCAAACATGTTAAGAAAGACTGATCAGACTGAATTCATGTAAAGGTGTCTATCAGGAACTAGATAGATGGTGCATTTCTACCAAAAATAAAATTGTTTCATGGACCAATATAGCTTATGAAACATCAAAAATCACATACAAGACCTTTATGGAGTATGAATGCTGATCTATGATGAGGATAAAAGACCATTTAAGTCCATCAGAACTAATTAGAACATACCTATTATTCAATCCAACATGATTTATTATGCATCTTCTAAAATGAGGACAAGAAAATTGCACAGATAAGCAAAGCACAGGGTTTGCCCTCAGGAAACTTCAGCTGAATAACCACCGGACACTAGAGTTGGTTTTTTTTTGTTTTTTTTTTTTTTTTTCACTTTGAACGATTTGTATTGAAATTGTGCACCTGTGACCTTAATGTAAGCACGGCAGGCATCATGGTAGAGTTGTTTTAATGAGGCCCATCAGACCAATATCTGCCAGTTCAACAGTGACTTCTGACTCGTTTATGAGTCTACTTCCTTGGTTGATAATATTCCTCTTCTACTTCCTCCACCTACTCAGCCAGCTGCTATAGCATGGGCAACTTAGCCAACAGGTTTAAAGCCTCATACAAGGAGGACGATTTATCAGTAAATGTCATAAAGTACATGTCAACACCATCAAATAAAACACACCAGTATGATAGAAGGTCTATGTTATTAATCAGTCCTCAAACCCATCATAACAAATACATCTCACTTGTCTCAACCATTGGTATCCCAAAGACTCCTTAGTTGAAAGAAAAAATTGATAGCATTTGAAATTGATTCTAGGTCACTTTCAAATGCATGTTTAGGATGTCTTCCAACATTTCTGCACTTCCATTTTGCTCCTTAAGTGACTTGAGTAATTTTTCCTTCGAGAAAAATGGCATTATGTTACTATTTAAATGTGTGAAAAATAGTTTTCAAGTATCTGATCTTCGAGTGAAGGACACAGGAATGGGTCATCTTAGCTGAAGCTTAGCTTTGTCATATGATGTTCCCAGAGTTCTAAAAGCTGCAGAATTGGGAAAAAGACAATAAAGTCAGCTTTCATATTTTAATACAAAATTAGTCTGGAAACCCCTCATACGTGCAGGGGGACTTTCTTAATAACTAATGGCCTGGTGTTTGATAGTTTAAGTCATAGTCATTGGCTTTTATATACAGGCTCCACTTTTCAAAGTTTCTGTCAATCAAAACAGGGAATGAGTGAACTATGTTCCAAGAACTGCATTCAGCATAAGAAATGAGCCAGTTGAGACTGAAGTTATTACACGTGGAGTTAAAAGAGCTGGACAGACATGCTTTTAGGGAGCACAGATATTACATTAAGTGCATGTAAGTATATTTGATCAGACAATGCGCTTTCAAAAACTGTAACGTGAGGTTCACGACACACACGGAGGCAAGTGACATGCACGTCCAACCAAAATTTAATTGGAAGACCTTTCTCACGAAATAGAGCAAATCATTAATCTGAAGATCCTGTGGTAGAATGTACCAAAGTCTCAGGGTCCATGTGGGATGTGTTTTTGAGTAAGGCCAACTCCAAAAAAGAAACAAGGCTCTCGACAAAATCATGCTTAGGATGTGTGTCTGTCTTCTGTGTGTCTGTCTTCTGTGCTGCTTTGCTTTTCTTCCTTTTGTGCCCTTTCCTTGGTTGTTTTCTGTGCTGCCGGGGACACTCCCATCTTGCAGTGCCCCCTCAGGCGTGGAGAGGGATGTGGTCTCCGCAAGGGATAGCCACCGAACTAGATCTGCTCTCAGTTACAGGTGGCAAGCTTCTGCAATCCTTGCAGAGAAATTCATGTGTCCCCTGACCTTACTCCAGATTTCCTCTCTCTATGATGAGGGAAAATAAGAGAAGATGCCTTGGAGCTTAACACTGAGTCAAATTTCGTGACTTAAGTCGTCTACATTCCAAGCAATACTCTGGTTAGAAATGAGTGTTTGGTTGGAAGCTTATGTTTATTTTCTGTCTAACTGTTATTCATTTCCTAAAGACAAGATGAGAACTAACAAACAGGTAGATGTTATGAAAGAGAATTAAATAAACCTTTTTTTTTTTTTTTTTTTTAGGTCATGTCATCATCGGCTTGATTCTTACCGCCGGCTTATCACTCCACATATTAACAAGCCATAAAACGCATTTTGCTTCCCAGGAAAAATAAAAAAAAAATTGGTAGCATATGTAAAACACGAGAACATACAGAAGATATGCTCAAAGGAGTCTTCTTGTCAAAAATAACGCATGCTGCAAGACAGGGAATGGCAATACAAGCGGCCAATACATCGATTCGTACTGGTGAAGTGCCAGAAGACCACTGGAGTGCTGATGAAGCTGAACATCAGAAGCGACTGCCTGACTTGAGTATTTGCCGAGTCATAACTGCCAGCAGGCAGGGCAGACTCCCCTTGGCGAAAACCAGGGGCTCGCGAGTCCCCCGGCCACCCTGCCTTCTTCCTGCACACTGGAAGGGGAGACCGGCTAAGGACTTCCGTCCAGGCACGAAAAGACTTCATCTCACAACCTCACCAAGTCCTAATACCACAGGAGAGTAGAGGGAGAAACATAAATCTGAACCTCCAGGCAATGCGTGCAGCCAAAACTGAGACCAGGAAGGCGTGAGCAATGTGTTTTGAGCAAAACCTGACAATATCGACGAAGTGTGATATGTCTGAGGAGCAGTGTGTGATAAATGCCGGGCAGGCACCACCAGGAGAAGACAGTCCAGCGCTGCTGGCTGCTGTGCGCCCCCTCCCCCTTCTCCCTCGCTCTCTCTTTTTTTAATCCTCTTGTCGCTGGAGTGTATTAATATGGCCTGATCTGAGATGCTCATGAGTCCACGGACACGGCTGGACGCGCGTTCTTTTCCCGCTGGCTGTCCGGGGCGCTCATTTCTTGATTGCTTTGGACCCGAGGGGCGGCGGCTGCGGCTGCCGCTGGCTGCAGGGGTGCGTCTGCGGGGCCACACTCGCACCCCTTCCCGAACCCCCATCCCCGGGCAGCTGGGAAAAGCCGCGCTGTCTTCATCGTGGGTTGCCAGACTCACAAGAGCCCCGCGCCTGACCGCATCTCCCCGGTGGAGAAGGCGTCCGCCCTCCACCTCCGGGCTGAGCGAGGGGCGCCGGCGAACAGTTATTCGCACTGCACTGAACAGACCATTCACGCGGAGACGTGGAAGGGAGGCAGGAGGCGACCCCGAGTGCAGTGCGCGGCCCCCATGCCCCAGCACAAATAACCTCGCGCCGCTGCAGCAGCGGGAGCCCGCCGGCCGGCCGGGGCCAGCACACGCCGACTGGCAAGGAAAACGCATCTAGCGGTGTCGAGTTTCCATTGCAATCACCAAATTAACTGATTTCCCCCACCCCGCACTCCCCCGAGCCGGCGCACGCCTGCGCGCGCGCACAAGACACCCACACGCGCGCACACACAAGCACACAGGCACACAGGCGTGCGCGCGTGCACACACACACACACACACACACACACACACACAGCCCAGCTGACAAATGCAAGTTGCTGAGAGGGCAAGTGGGGTCGGGGGCGGTTTCGGCTCGGATCGGAAGCCGAAGGAAGGTGTCCGCCCGCCACCGGGTCACCTGCGCAGGAGGGGGGCGTGAGCGACGGGGCCGGGACCCGCGGCGCGCGAGCGGAGGGCCTGCTGTCTGCCTCCACGGAGACTCTGGCACCCACGACAGCTCTGGAATGAACATCCAACGCGAAACGCGCGTTCCACAAAATATTCCAGGAACGCTCTCCGCAAGGTCAGCTAGTGCAACTCGGGGAGGTTCTGCCAGGCGGCTCTTCTTCCACGTTCATAAATATGCATACACAAAACGCGGTCCCCAGCCTGCGTCCCGGAGGAGGGCGGGAGGCAGGACGCCTTCCAAGAACTTGCGGAAAGATGGTTCGCTGACCTCATTCAAATCTCCCAAGGCCGCTTGGGTTTTGCACGCCCGGGAGGCGGCGTGTGCCGGACTTCCACATCCCTTCCACCCGGGGGAAAACGCCGCGGACCAACTTCTCCCGCCCACGAACA
>NW_007249252.1:81358-140247 GCF_000164805.1 Carlito syrichta | reverse complement strand
ATCGTGGGATTAATTTTGACCCTTCTTAACCCCAACACCTAATATTCTCTAGAACTCTAGAACTTCCTTCTCAGGGTATGTACTGTGGACCATGCAACATAGGCATAAATAGGGAACTTATTAGAAGTGTCCAACTTCAGACCTACTGAATCATAATTCGTATTTTAATAAGACCACCTTCTTGTACACATTAAAGTTTGAGAAACGCTACTACAAAATCTTCCCTTGCATTCTCTCATTTCTTCTTCCTTTCTGTTCACATCAAATTATTTTTCACTGGGATATATGTTTTCTACATGAGCTGTTTGGGCTCACCCTAAAGTTTAGATCTTCATATTATTTCACCTGAGTCATTGCCCCATAAATTCCTATGTCATTCTTGTGTTTTCCCTGCTTTAATTCATCATACCTCTGCCTCAAGAGTAGCCTTTCTAATAAACCCAAACTTCTTCCCTCTTCTTAAATATCTTTTATAGCTTTCCATCCTTTACTAAACAAACTCTTTTGACAGACCCTCAAGACCCCAGAGAATATGATGCCATCCTTTTTCTTCAGCCCTATCTCCAACTGCTCCCCTCTCTAGAGACATACCATACACTTCAGCTTTACCATTTCCCTCCTCTTTGTTTTAGTTAAACCCATTCTTTCCATGTAGAACTCCCTTCCCAACAGCTCTGATGAAATCCTCACACTCCTCTGAGGCTCATCTTCAATGCCACTTCCCATAGTAACTCTTTTCTGATTCATTAATTCCTTCATTGAATATGTATATATTGATCATCTACATTCTTTGCCTACATTTGCCTACATTCTACTAGATACTGGGGATAAAGCAATTTTTAAAAAGCAGTGACAATCCTTGTCCTCACAGACCTTACATTATATTGAGGGAAAATAGGCAAAAAAAAAATCAAATAGGTAAGATATATGGTATGTTAGATGATAAGTGTTAAGGAGAAATAAAAGAAGATAAAGAGGTTAGAGACAGTTACGGACAAAGAGTGTTCTCCCACTAAATACCTATCCCTCATTTAAATACCCAGAGCACTTATTTTCCTTTACAATGAGATTTTTGTGTACTTGTCCTATTTCTCCTGTTATTTTCAGAGCTCCTTGAAAACAACTGCCTCTTACTCATCTTCATATCTTTTTGCAGCTAGCAAGATGGTGTGCAGTAAATGATGGTTAAAAGGAATGATTGATTGAAGTAAATGCAATAGAAGCCGAAGAGAAGGGAGATACTGACAAAGAGAGTGGTTAGGGAAGGCTCTTTGAGCCTTGGGCAAGGCCTTGAAAGAAGAATAGAGTAGGGAGAAATAAAAAACTGAGTACATTGTTTTGATGTATCTGTTCTTAAAAAGCTAAAGACCATGCTTTACAAATTAAGATTAATATGATATGTAATTTTTTTCTGCCTTTAAAACCAGTGTTTCAGAAGGGACGGGCGATAGACACTGGAGAAGTGGACATTGGTGCACAGGTCATGCAGACCATTCCACCTGGCTTATTCTGGCGTTTCCAGATTACTATCCACCATCCAATATATCTGAAATTCAATATTTCTTTAGCCAAGGACTCTTTGCTGGGAATTTATGGCAGAAGAAACATTCCACCTACACACACACAGGTATTTGATATTTTAGGTATTTTCTTGAACTTTTTTCAAGAGTGGTGGGTTGAACAATTCGGGGTTTGTGGCTTGTGAAGTGTTTGGGAGTCAAAGATGAGGTCAAAAAATCTTTGTCATGAACCAATATCCAGAATTGTCGCACTCAAGTTGATGGGGGAAAAATGGCATGGAGATATAAGGAATAACATTTAGCAGAGTCGGTTCAGAAAATAAAGTTTAAGACAATATCCTTTAAACTTGACTTCTGCCTTCTGAAACTGGGTGATGGTAAGTTCCCCAGCCCTCTCATCTTACTTAGCTTTAATGCCCACACCCCCTTCACTGGTTTTATATATCTATGTCCCCTTGTCCCAATGAAGGAATGCACATCAATCAGAAATCGATAATTAATGAGTCAAAAGGGCAGGTTTTGCCCTACTGATAAAAAGTTTTCTTTCAATTGTTAATAATAATTCAAATATGTAAAACCTCTATGATTCACATAATCCTTCCATAAACCTTAGCCATCTCATTTCTCTTGTTTTCTTTCCCTTATTTCTTCCATATGTAAACCCATTTCAAGCTCAGCTTCCTCTATGAAGTAGCAAAAGTAATCAAACATCTGGGCTTGCTTTTTCCCAACAGATATGAGTATAATCCTATTGGGCCAAAATAGGAAGGGAATTAGAATGCTATTCACATGTGACCCATAAAAGAATAAATGAGCTGGACATGGTGGCTTACATTTGTAGTCTCAGAACTTTGAGGGTGACAAGGCAAGAGGATTATTTGAACCCAAGAATTCAAGACTAACCTGGGCAAAATAGTGAAACCTCATCTCTTCAAAAAAAAAAAAAAAAAGCTGGGCATGGTGGCACATGCTTGTAGTCCCAGCTATAAGCTGGAGGCTGAGGCAGAAAGATTGCCTGAACCCAGGAGACCGAGGCTGCAGTGAGCCATGATCGTGCCACTGCACGCCAATTTGGATGACAGAGAGAGACTCCAACTCAAAACAAATAAGTGAAAAAATACATAAATACCTGTTCAAGGAAGCATGTGCCATGTGTTTGTCCACTGATTTAAAAAAAACAGGGGAGGAATAAATCATGATGAATGTTCTCAAATTTTCGAATGTTCATTTATTTGTTTTAAAAACTGTAAAACTTTTAAATTTATAGAGAAGGTCACAGTAGCATTTCTGAGTGGAATGCGTATTTTCAAGTATCTTCTATCAGATACTTCAGTAAAATGTCAAGATTCTCCTGCATAATACCAAACAAGATTTTCTCTATTTTTTTGGTTTACTTATTTTTAAACAATTATTTTGAATATTCCTAAACTGAAAGGTTTATAACATTTTTAACTATAGTGAGAATTTTTAATCAAAATTAATAGTATACTTTTGAATTTAAATATAACCTCCTCTTCTGCTGTGCCCAATTCCAAAGTAAAGAAGTATGAAACAAGGTAGTTGAAGTTATAGATGTTTATCAGTCTAGATGAGAACATAGAGGCTCATCTTGGTGTTCATGTTTGTTCCAGTTTGATTTTGTAAAACTAATGGATGGCAAACAGCTGGTCAAGCAGGACTCCAAGGTCTCTGATGATACTCAGCACTCTCCTCGGAACCTGATCTTAACTTCACTTCAGGAAACAGGTTTCATAGAGTATATGGACCAAGGCCCTTGGTACCTGGCATTTTACAATGATGGAAAAAAGATGGAGCAAGTATTCGTGTTAACTACAGCAATCGGTAAGCTGCTGTGCCTGTTGTGTTGAATTGACACAATCAGTGATGAAAGTGATACAGGTGTTTGTTTAAGTGCATTGCTCATTCTGCCTTAAAGTCATTATTCAAGATAGGTCACTAGAAGAACAATTTATATTGTTGCTGTCATTGATGTTGTTTAAGTGCTGATTAAGATTTTTTAAATGTTTCTTTATCTGCTGCTATTCTAGGACACTTGCTGTGCACCTTTTTGTGTGTTCTCAACAGGAATAATTACCTGAGTAATATTATTAGCAAGACTACATAGATGAACAACATCAGTGAAGAAGGGAATAAGCGAGTGACACCCTGTTAATTCAAGTTCTATTATTTTAAAAATTACAATGAACACCTTTTTCTAAAAGAAAAACTAAGCATCTGTACAGTTCTTTAGAATAACTGATTCTAGAACTATTAAGGCTTCAAATACAATATAAAATTATTTAGAAAAGAGTATTAAGGATAATAACTTGGGTCATTCAAAGCCCAATCTTTTAGAATTTTTTTAGTTGAAAAATCATCACAATGTCTCTTTCAGTGTGCTCAGTGCCTTTCAAAACACATTCTTTTTAATGCGATGTCTATACATACTCATTCACCTTCACCCTAGAGGTATCACACTCTTTTGTCGGTTTTTGGTAAATTCATTCCCCATGATCCTTTGTGTGAATAAAGCTGAGCTATTTAGCAATTTCAGAGTCTTGAGAATAAATAACTCATAGACACAGTATCTTTTTGTGTGAAGTTTCCTAAAACACATGTCTTTTAAAAGAAGGGAGAGTATTTTACAGCAGTCAGTTTTCTATACAACTCTCACCACGTTATCCTTTAGTTAACCTGTTCAGCCATATGTTTAGGAAGATGTGTTGACTGTTAATAGATATACCATCTGCTCTTTATAACAATTGTGTTCTATTTTTACTTGATGCTGAAGACCTTCAGTCAGTAGAAAATGGTATTTCAGCCATAAGACTATCAAAAACTTTTCTTTAATCAGAAAGGCAATAACATAGAACTGATGATGTTTTTCCCTAAAGGAAAAACTCCACTGAATTCACATCTTCAAAACACAAGTATTTGTCTGTTAAGTTATTTTTTTAAAATATTTTAAGTCATGCCACTGTTTTGCTACTGGTAGACTCAGTAGGGCAGTTTCAATGAATGAAAGATCTTTCATGATTGTTTTTACCAAGACCTAATTTTGATAACGTGAATGCCAATGGATTATGAGAGGTTCAGTTTCTCTTAAAAATTAGAGAAATTAGAAGATACAAAATATTTGTGAAGATTTTCTCTCTTCCTGTCATCCTTACCCTTAAGCTCAAATTAAAACACTAACTTACCTATTAAACTTTCAAAAACCAACAGACTCAGAATAATGCTTACAGATTTTTCCTGTCCTTTACTTCCTCCCCACAAGAACCTAAACTTTGAGATCCAATTCTTATCATCCAGCTGTCAGTTTTATATGCAACAACATATTTAATTTTTGCTTAAACAAGTCAGGTTTTTTCCTTTTGTCTTTTTAAGATTAGAAACAACAGAAACATTTCTCCCACGATTCCACTTCAAGAAAATTTACGTAAATTTCTCCCCAAAATCAAAAGACATGTAAGCCATTTACCCTAAATTCTCCCCATTTAAAAAAAAATTAAAGTTTACCTTAATCAGAGTAAAAAGAGATTAATGTATTTGACTAGACAAAGTAAGGCTTGTATGAATTTGTTCTAAATGCTGCTCACTTATCTATTTTACAATGTTAGAATCAGTTGATTGATCTTAACTATATTTGGTCTTCTACTAACAAGGATCAAGACAGAATTAATAACTAATGTTTATTGAATGACTAATATAGGCCACTCAATGGCCTATATTAATATGTATTATTTTCCAGTAGTATAGGCAGAGTTGTCAATATCCCCTAATCTCAGGCAACCTGCTTTGTAGCAGGATAATAGTTTTTTACCATTTATGGAGTGTCACTCTTCCCGAAGACTGTATTAGATACTTTACATTCAGTTGTGTTGATTCTCATCACAACATAGATAGCTCAGGTACAGCCATACTAATATTACACATAGGGAAATGGAGGCTTGGAAAGAGCAAATAATTTGACAAGGTTGCACAGGCAGGAAGTGACAAAATTGAGATTTGAGAACTGGTATGTCTGATTCTAAAGCCCATGCCCTTTAGACTATACTTATCCCATATGATTATTCATTATCTTTAGTTTCTCCCATGAGAAAAACTGCCAAAAGCAAATCCGATCATCAGTGCAGATGCAAATACCAAGAGGATTTTTACTCTAGCATAAGAACAGGGCTTTAAACATAAAACTTCAAAATGACTCTCAACACTAAGGAACTAGAGTCTAGGAAGTAATTCTGAAGTAAGATTTAAAAGATAGAAGGCAAAAATTACTGGAGGCCAACATAAATGGAAAAATGCATTCTTTTTCATCACTAGTTGTTTATGTGTTCCTGCTGTAACCATCTTCCTCTTAGAGTCCCTAGGCTGTCTCAATGTCTCTTTGATACCCAGTGGAAGTGGCAGCTTCCAAAACCTATATTGTCTTCTCTTCTCATTTGCATTGCTGGGGTTAAGCTCTGTGCAGCAGTGTGAGTCAAGAGACAGTTCTTAGATAAGTCAATAAGATGTTGAGATGTTTATTTATTTTGATAGAAAAATTTATTAAACATTTTTTTTCAGAATAGCTACATTCCCACAAGGCTGCTTCTATAAGATTGTCAATAGGATCTGTGTGAAATTAAATTCAACTATATTTACTCTTGAAAGCTTCCTCCATGACTTCCTATTAACCATCCAGGGTAGGGGAAATTCAAATGTAGATTTAAGAACTGCCACCACTGCTTGGTACAAGAAAGCTAGATAAGTAGAAAATATATAATTAATTATTCCATCTCTGAATGAAAAAAGTCTCTTTATGCCTTTTCATAATTACCTATTAAATAAATGAATGATTTCCTGAAAATAGCTAATATTTTGATAAGTTAAAAATAGTTGCCTGTTACAGCTATGCAAATAAAATGTTACATTCTAGCCAGCAACCCAGTTGTGGTTAAGTAGATGTCATGTGTCACTTGCTTATCCAGTTCTGTTTTCTAACACCGTGATTAAAGAACAGATCGGCATAGATCTGCAAATGGTATTCTGAGATGTGCACACACTGGTAAGAAGAATAATCTCTTACGATTGGTAATAATTCACACAGCCACTGAATTCATTTTCAACCTTCTAAGAATCTCCCAAATGAACTAGATACCACTTTTTTCTGCCGCTTTTGTTTTGCCCAAAGCAAAAATCCACATCTAGATTACAAATTTCTCTAGCTATGACAGTTTACTGTTTAAAGTACTGGTTATCAATGCTTTATGTGCTGAGCACCTACAGGGTCACCAGGGATGTTAGAATATGGATAACTGGGCTACATTCCTCAGAGACAGATTCAGTAAATTTAGAGCTGAAGCCCAAGTATCTGCATTTTAAGTGCCCCAGGTGATCCACTGAGTAATGCACAGGCCCCAATTGTAGAAATGCTATTTCTCCACCTTCATTATGAATTCTCACTTTCTTTGTTCAGTGGAAGATGCCAGGAACACCCCGCAAGTCTCTCCTTCTAATCAGAAATAGCTTGTCCACGTGAAACTTGGTGAAGCAGATAAATCGGATTGAAAAAGCAAAAATTGATACATAAAAAAAGTGTGAGTCTAATAGGCCAGCACATAAAATTCTGAGTCCAAGAGTGCTAATGGGAGAAATCTATATAAAAGTGTAAGGAGAGCCGGGCTCGGTGGCTCAGCCTGTAATCCCGTGCCTTTGGGAGGCTGAGGTGAGTGGATTGCCTGAGCCCACAGGTTCGAGACCCGCCTGGGCAGCGAGACCTCATCTCTACAATAAATCAAAAAATCAGCCGGGCGTAGTAGCACATGCCTGTAATTCCGGCTACTTGGAAGGCTGAGGGGGAAGGATCGCCGGAGCCCAGCAGGTCGAGGCTGCGGTGGCCGGGAGCGGCCACTGCACTCCAGTCTGGGCAACAGAGTGAGACTCCAACTCAAAAAAAAAAAAAAAAAAAGTGTAAGGAGGACATAAAACACACATACACACACATACACAAAACTGTAAGAGTAAAGCATTCATACCATTATGGCCTATAGATGTAGAAGTTGATCATCATTATATTCAAATACAATTTTAAATTACAATTTTTCATACTGTTGTCAGATACTGACATTATAGTTTTTTCTCAGAGACGTTACCATAAGCTTATCAAAGCCCTGTTGCACTGCACATATTTATGTCACCGGAACTACCTGTGGGCACCTTTAAAGCCTTCTCAATCTGAAACCTATTCTTCTCTAAGAATGGTTTGAAAGGAAATTAGTGGCAGAGAACTGATAAGCATTTACAGTCAAGAATGCATTTCTCAACAAAATACTTAGGTTCTAATGCTTTTAGTGGTAGTGAATTTAATATGAACACTTACTTTAAAAGCCTTCCATTGTCACTTATTAATGAAAATGAAATACTGAATATCATATTTAAGCTGTCAAGATAGCAGATTAAATACTCTAAGTTGGTAGAGAAGAAGCTTTGTTTGCTACAACCTAAATTTGAAAAATAAACAGTAGACTTGGTCTTCTATGTTGTATTTTTAAACCTGTGTTGCTTTTGAGAAATGTCCTATAATCCTGGTATATTTTTAGGTTTCTCATGAATGTCTCTTAAGAATACAATTCATCTAGGCTGTTTATGCGCTTCAGAGATAAGATTGGGTTTTAGTTCCACTCTTGATTAGCCAATTCAGCAAATCCAGGGCCCTTAATAATTTTGTGCTTCATGTGATATGTTACAGAAGTCTTTGGCGTCTGTTTTTGGGCAGTGAGTGCTTCATAAACTGCAAAAGGAGAGATTGTTATGGGTCCAGAGTTCCTATTACTTAAAAAATGAAATATTCTACAGCCTGGATGTTCATTTTTTCTCTCTGTATTAATAGAAATAATGGATGACTGTTCAACCAATTGCAATGGAAATGGAGAGTGTATCTCTGGCCACTGTCATTGTTTCCCTGGATTCCTTGGACCTGACTGTGCTAGAGGTAATGTTGTTATTCTCATTGGTTTAGGGAAATAGATGTCATTTGAGAACTCAGAATTAGTAGTACTAGTAATAGCAGCAGCAGTAACAGCAGCAGTGGCCCTACTGCCACCAGAAAAGCTGAGCACTTAATATGCTAGGAGCAGTTCTAAACACTTTGTGTTACATCTTTTAATGCTTTCTTCCTACAATAGCCTTACAAGGTAAGTATACCATTATTCCATTTTTATGGGCAAAGCAACAACCTCAAAGAGGTTAAGTGACTTAGCCAGGGTTACCTAATTTCTACCTAGGTTGTCTGACCCAACCACTACATGATGCTTATATTTACTTCATAAACTAATTCATAATGAACTGACTTCAAAAGTGGGCAAAGTTGGTAACTGCATATATGCACCAATGTACCTAGAATGGACGGGTAATCACCAAACGAGCAAGTAGACTAGAAAATAAAGACTGGAAAGTCAGGAAAGTTAACTTTAGCAAACGTTCCTGTTTCCTAGACTTGCCTATAGTTTAATTCTTGAAAAGCTTTAGGTAAATCACATCATGTTTTCCCATAGGTTACTATTATTTTAGAGATGCTTTCTGCTTATTTTCAATGTATTCTTAAGGTTCCCAGACTGCTAATACTTTTTAGTCTCAGGTTTCTCAGACACTCAGTTTCTTTAGATTTAGATTCCACCCAACAGAGAATTCTAAAGCACTTGCTAAGTTTCCAGATCACAAGTTAGACTACAAGTTAGATATTGAGGAAGTGAGGGTTGGGGGTGGAGGTGACGCTTGGTATTAAAAAATGAATAAGACAAAAGATACAGGCCCTGTTTTCAAAAAAGTTCATAGTTTTTTGTTTGTTTGTTTGTTTTGAGTTGGAGTCTCACTCTGTTGCCCAGACTGGAGTGCAGTGGCCGCTCCCGGCCACCGCAGCCTCAACTTGCTGGGCTCCAGCGATCCTTCCGCCTCAGCCTTCCAAGTAGCTGGAACTACAGGCGCGCGCTACCACGCCCGGTTAATTTTTTGATTTATTGTGGAGATGAGGTCTCGCCAAGTTGCCCAGGCGGGTCTAGAACCCACGGGCTCAGGCAATCCACTCACCTCAGCTTCCCAAAGCGCGGGATTACAGGCTGAGCCTCCGAGCCCAGCTAGTTCATAGTTTTAATAAGCAAGCAAACAATGACAAAGCAGAATAAATGTTCTAATAAAGGTCTGCACAGTGTGTTATAGGAGTAGACATCTGTCCAATACTAATCTATTTAATTATACAACTTTTTAAAGGTAATATTTTATAATATGAATAACTCTCTGTTTATAGCTTTTTAAAATTTCAGTTTTTCCCTCCTAAAAGTAATATACATCTGCTTGGGGAAGAAAAACTATAAGAGAGAAAAGCCCTAGTGTAAAATAATAATAATAATAATAAACAGTTTAAGAGTATGGTGGAATCAAAAGCGAATACTTGAAGCAATTTCCTCACTCAAGATATTTGTATAATTTATCTTTATTCCACTCCCATAAGAGTAAAATTCTATGTTTGTAATCATGAACATGTGCCTGTTTAATAACGGGTAAGACCAAAATAGTACAATTTTTTGCCTGAAATATTATGCAAAAATCAATAGAGAATTGCTCTTTGGAGATTTTGAAAGCATTATGAGAACATTACAAGTTCATTTGCCAACCTTCAGATTCATGCCCTGTGCTGTGTGGTGGAAATGGAGAATATGAGAAAGGACACTGTGTCTGTCGGCATGGCTGGAAGGGGCCAGAGTGTGACGTTCCAGAAGAACAATGCATTGACCCAACGTGCTTTGGTCACGGCACCTGCATCATGGGAGTCTGCATCTGTGTGCCAGGATACAAAGGAGAAATATGCGAGGAAGGTCAGAACCCCATTTTAGTCTATTGCTTCAGGCTGTTCTCTCACTTGGTTGTCCAAGGTGGCATTCTATGCTTTTAGTAGAGATGCAAGTAGTCTTTACAAACATTAAATGCTCAACATGTTCTTAGTGCATGGAACAGCAGGTTGGGGTCAGGGGAGCTCTTGTCTCTTCTGACAGCGTCTAATATTATACATGAGGCTGTATCTGTGACACTTTCAAAGAAATGATGAAAAATAGTATTTTCCTTTCTTGTTTCAAGCACTGTTTTATAACTTGAGAATTTCCATATCGATGATTTAAGTATTAATTCATATACTTTCATTATTACAGAGTGCATTATGTTACAAGTCACTTTAAAGCACATGATAAAAATAATAATATATGTACATTTGGAGCCACTTCTCAAATGTTTTATTTGGGGGTGATTTGCAATTACCATTATTAATATTGCTTTATATTATTTATTTTTACATACCTCAAGCTGAAACTTGACCTCCATGCGTAAGAAAGCAGGTTACCCCCCAAAAAAATTCCTGAAATGGCAATTTTATCATTTAAAGAGACACACTGAAAAATAAGTTTATCAGTAATCAGACCTTTTTCATGCCACAGTCCTCAAATAAGAGTGATTACAGAAATAATATTAAACCATTACCATGGGATATGGTATCATCACAACTGTTGTTGAGAGAAGAGGCTGCTGAAAATGCACAATAATTGCTTTTTAAAGATGGTTCATTAAGACTATTACACAGCATTCTAAGAGGTTTAATCTCATTCCACTCCATGAACAAGCAAGACTTTAGCTTTTCACCTCCCATCAGCAATAGTAGAATTTTGGTATAAAAATTATATTTGTTCCAATAAATAGCATTGGGCCTAGACAAGGCACTGGAATTCCTGAGTTCCATTTGGGAATTGTTTTTATGATCATCCAACTGCAATCATTATATTTAAGTTGTAAATTCAGATACTGTATAGAAACACACAGCAAATAAGCAAAGATGTATATTATATCTACAACTTGTGATGCAAAACATGTAACCTAATTAATTTAGACTCTTATAATTTAAATTTTGTAAGCAGTTGAAAAAAGACTCAGCTTAAATTTTTCTTCTTTAGGGTCGCTAGGAAAATTTATGGATTATCAGGATAGCAAGAAAGAACATTCAGCACATTTAACGGCATAAACTACTCAAATACAATAGAAAAATATTTTAAATTAGGCATCACAGACCAGGAGCCCAGAAGCTGAACTAGGCCTTTGGATGAGTTTCATTTGGCTAACATAGTGTTATTGCTGTTGTTGTTGTTTAATGTGACTTATCTGCCAGAACTTAAAAATAGACACGTGACATATAAAATTCCCTATTTCTGGTCTCTCTTGCACACTACAAAATCTGATGACCCTGGGCCCACGTTGCTACAAGTCAGCAATCAAATGGAGCTAAGTAGCAGCAATTCCCTTTAAAACAAAGAGCTGAGTATCACATGTTCTCACTTGTAGGTGGACCTTGAACAACTACCTTATTACTGTAGGAAAGGGACTGAAAGTAGCAGTAAACTATGGGGAGGTGGGTGGGGAGTGGGTAGCTGGGTTTGCCAGTAGTCGATATCCACCTGGGGAAGGGGGGGTACACCTCATCAATAAGGGTACCTGCACAATGAACATTTGTATACCTAACCCTGAATTGTACCCCACAATTTCAAAATAAAAATTAAAAGAGAAAAAGTAAATAAATAAAAGGACACTTGCTTTCAGTTCACTCCCAACACAGCCTTATTTTCTTATATGCAGGCCAGTTCATTCATGCATGCCACCCTGCCTGGCCCCTTTAACCATACGACCTTGTGCCTCTGATTTAAGTATGGTGTGCATGATTTAAAGATGATTTACATGACTATGTTGAATCAGGCCTCTTAATAAAATAAGGTATATTAAGTTAAATGTTATTTTGTTTGTTCAAATTGTACTTTAATATAACAAAATGACTTCTTTCTGAAAAAAAATTCTCTACTTTAGACTGTCCCTCTCTTTTCAAATGATAAATCAAATAAGAGGTATATCCTGATATTTATTTGTTAATTAGCTCAGGTATTAAAGTATTGTGCCAACAACTTGGGATCTTGGGCTAAGTGTAATTACACTAATAGTAGCTAGTTAGACTTAGTGTGTTCCATGGGCACAAGCCACACCCTAAAATTGGGCAGTCTTGCAAATGCAGGCAGGTTGTCTCTGTCTGTTTCTATTGCTGAAAAAGTAATTCAAAACATACATCCTCATTATTAGTTATTTTAGTCTCATATTTTTTCTGTGAGAACACTAGAAGTTTGGAAGTCAATCTGTTTCCCATGGAATGGTGACTAGTTAAAAGCACAAAGCACATTTTCCCCAAGGCAAGCATAGGCACCTACTTCTAAAATAATTTATTCAGTTGTTAGAATGTATACAAAAATTTCCAGACTCAGAATCAGAGACAAATGTAATTGGGTTTGTGCTACTCTAAGACATTAAAAACTATGTCACAGTGCCCTGACAGGAGAAACCATGAAGAAAATAATTTTTAAATTAACTTTAAAATGTTGAATGTTCAGTGCTTCTAAGGAATAAATGAGAGATTATGATAAATTGATGTAAATTTTATTATTTCATGCAACAGCAGTCTCCTTACTCAATACCTTAAATAATCCAAAGTTTTCAAATTTATATAAACTCCTCTAGATGCATCAAGTAAAAGTTCTTTCTGGAAGCTGTGATTCCAGTTTCAGAAAGGTTAACCAATGACTTATCAAAACCTCTTGATCTTTTTTGCAAAGCTGGGGATTTCCTATTGCAGTACCACAATGGTCTATCTATCTATTTGTGCAGGGGTACTGCACACTGTTCACAATTTCACACAGCATGTGTGATTTTCTTCTAAATTTGTTGCAACCTTTATGATACCTTACCATACATATTTTTAAGTGTCAGTAATCTTCTAGCTTGAACACAATGTTTACGAGTCATTTTGTTGCCTAATTAAAGCAACATTAATGAGATAATAACTAAGAAATCAATATATCTCATTTTCATTATCCTAAAGTGTGCTGGCCATGCTTGTTCACTATTAATCCCTCCCCCTATTTTGTGCCTTCAGAGGACTGCTTGGACCCAATGTGTTCCAGCCATGGCATCTGTGTAAAAGGAGAATGTCATTGTTCTACTGGCTGGGGAGGAGTAAACTGTGAAACTCCACTTCCTATATGTCAAGAGCAGTGCTCAGGACATGGGACTTTTCTTCTGGACACTGGAGTATGCAGCTGTGATCCCAAGTGGACAGGATCTGACTGCTCAACAGGTACATTGGAGTTATTTCCTTCATTTTCCTTCTTCACTCTTAAGTTCTAACTGCTCCTTCCCTTAAGGTAGTGCTTCTTAAAGTGTGAGCCATATTCCTTTATGGGTCATAAGGGGTTTGCAGGTATTTCCTAGGTTAGTATTTTTCTGCGTTTTTATTTACAACATGATTTTTACCTGTGTTTTTCATATTATTTTTCACTGTAGGTCTGTGCTTAAATTTCTGTTTTCATTCTGTGTTCTCCTATAGTTATTTCATCTACTTCCAAGCTTTCTACTATTAGTTCTATGCAGATTATTTCAAATCTATATCTCCCCCAAACTCAAATTATCTGGCATTTCCAACCATTTGCTGAATATTTCCACTAGGTGTCCCATCATCTAAAAGCACAACCTAGTCCAGGAACTATATTCCATTTCATAAATGACCATGCTGCCATCCAATAACTATTCCCTCTACTTTGCTTTTTTCCCATTCCCTACCCTAACATCTTCCATAAGTCCCCATTGTCTATAAGATAAACTTTAAATATCTTAGGCTATTTTTTTAACATTTGAATAAGCTTTATTGTGGTAAATACTTAATAATGTATATGTATATCAAAAATATCATATTGCACACTTTAATGCATTTGTTATTTGTCAATTATACCTCAGTAAAGCTGGGGGGGAAGACATAAAATATAAGTCCATATTTTGTCTTTTTACTGACTAGCCATAAAACTGATCTTCAGAGTACCATAAATGTGTTGGAACATTCTTAATTTCTATACTTAATTTATGACAAGCAGGTAAGAATTTTTGGTTCATGCTTTGAGCAATAGTAAGTTAGATCATGAATGACTACTTTTTATTTGTTATCCACAGAGTTAATTACAGTGTAATTGAACTTAAGTGTATTTCATCCAATTCTAAATAAGCATTAAGCCTATTATTTAAAAAAGAAAATAACCACTACTAACTATTACAAATCTCTAGCTCCAGTCTATCTTCTACTTCTGCTTCCTGCATAAATCTCTCCTTCTGCCTCCTTCTGTATGCTCTCAACCTCAACGCATCATAGCTTTACACTTTTCCCCATTCCTTTCCCACAGCATGGAATGCTATTGTTTTTCCATCTAGGGAAATCCAACCCATCCACCAGGATCCACTATAATGTTAGCCATTCCAGAAAACCTTTTCTGATCACAGGAATCTTCTGAAACTCTACCATATGCATTGTTAGAGAGCACAGAAAGCATTGTAATATAAGCATTTGTGTATGTGGCTTGTTTTTCCACCTGAATTATAAGCACTGAAAATAATAGGTCATTCTTTTTTTTTTTTTTTTTTTTTTTTTTGAGTTGGAGTCTCACTCTGTCGCCCAGACTGGAGTGCAGTGGCCGCTCCCGGCCACCGCAACCTCGACCTGCTGGGCTCTGGCGATCCTTCCGCCTCAGCCTTCCAAGTAGCCGGAATTACAGGCGCGTGCTACCACGCCCAGCTAATTTTTTGATTTATTGTAGAGATGAGGTCTCGCTGCCCAGGTGGGTCTCGAACCCGCGAGCTCAGGCAATCCACTCACCTCAGCCTCCCAAAGGCGCGGGATTACAGGCTGAGCCACCGAGCCCGGCTAATAGGTCATTCTTTATACCATTTTTCTTATCTTCAGACTATGTACTCATTAAATAAGTAGAACTGATAAATGGTAACTCATACAAATCCTCAGCCTGTGAAATTTTGTGGAAAATATAAAATGGTATGTGGTAAGCAGAAAGAATTGGTGCACTGTGGGATGTCTTGTACCACTGAATTAGCTAGTGAACTGAAAATTCTGTGATTCTACACTGTAAGAACACAGGAGAATCTCTCCGTTAAGAGAATTAATTCACAGCCGGGCTCGGTGGCTCAGCCTGTAATCCTGCGCCTTTGGGAGGCTGAGGTGAGTGGATTGCCTGAGCCCGCGGGTTCGAGACCCGCCTGGGCAGCGAGACCTCATCTCTACAATAAATCAAAAAATCAGCCGGGCGTGGTAGCGCATGCCTGTAATTCCAGCTACTCGGAAGACTGAGGCGGAAGGATCGCTGGAGCCCAGCAGGCGAGGCTGCGGTGGCTGGAAGCAGCCACTGCACTCCAGTCTGGGTGACCAAGTGAGACTCCAACTCAAAAAAAAAAAAAAGTGAATTAATTCTAACATAACAATTGTACTTCTAACATTACTTGACTGAAATTTTGTGACTTCACATAGAAGTAATATGGAAGAGAAGACTGCATTTACAATTTCATAAAATGATCAAAATGTTAATGACAGTCTCAAAAGAACTAAAATGAAAATCTTAAAAAGTACTAATTTATAGCTCTAACAAATATACATGTGCTTGCTATGTGCTAGGCATGGTGCTTGGTGCTCAAGATATAGTGATGAACAAGATGGATGTGATCTTTGCATGAATGGATCTTATAGTCTAGTAGGGGACACATATTGAAAAAATTAGAAAAGATTTGCAAAAGGAAAGTTATTGGATATTATGAGTGTATAGTAGGGACCCCACCTGATTATTAGCTTATTTACTATTATTGAACATTTCCATCCTTCTATGTATTAGACACAGTAATGTGGCATAGAACTTTAAGTTTAAAATAAAAATATTAATGTTATTATTATTATAACAAACACTTATGTAACAATTATTATGTATTATTCACTGTTCTAAGCATTGTACATATACGAATTCACTTAATCCTGATAACAACCCTATGAGATAAGTATGATAATTATGCCCACTAGTTACAGATAAAGCAACTGTGAGGCACAGAGAAGTGAAATAACTTGCCCAAAGTCACCCATGTAGCAAATGTCAGAGTTAGAATTTGGACTAACATGTTCTGACTTCACAGTCCATGCATTTCACCACTGTACTGCACTGTCCTCTAGGAGTTCATTGTCTAACTCACCATGTATACAATGGTATAATTGTTGGATCATGTCCAGGGTCATGTGCCACAGAACACAAAGGAGTGAGCAGTGAGTTATTTCTGTGAGAAGAGATCTTATAGTCAGGTAAGACTTTGTAGAAGTCTTAACATTTGAATTAACATGTAATTAATATGATTATATGTGTATCAGGTGACCAAGAGAGGAAAGAGCACTACAGGAAGAAGGAATAAGTTAAACAAAGAAATATAGCTATTAATCTGAATGACACACTTGGAGATTTGCAAGTCATTAACTGTAGCCTAAGAATGCAAAAGGAGATATGACTGGTGTGATGGGCAGGGACCAGACCATAGGGATTTGATTTTACACACCATGCTGAAGAATTGGCACTTTTGTAATGACACAATAGGAAAGCACTAAGTAGTTTAAAACAAACAGCATTTGAGATGGGCCACTCTGACAGCAACTGAGACCGATTGGAAGTGGAGGACACAGGTAACTAAGACATGTGCAGTTTGGTTATTGGAGCAGTCTAGGAGTATTATAGTGAGGAAGGCCTGAGCTGAAACTGTAGCTGTGAGAATAATGTGATGGAGACAGACCAGAGAGGAGTCACCATGATAGATGAGAGAGAGAGAGAAGCCAGGGATAGCTACTTTGGGTGACAGGGGAAAACCACCAGTTGAGGGAGAAAAAACATGGGTAGAAAAGCAGGTTTGGAGCTCAGTTGGGGATGTGCTGCATTGGAGGCATTTGTAGAATATCCACATGGATGTGTCCAGTGAGGAGTTGATAGTCAAGAATGGAACTTATAGAATAATCCTGAGCTGGAGACAAATATTTGATACACCAGTTTAGACCACTGGAATGCACATTATTGTCCAGAAAGAGTGTGAAAAATGAGAATGAAAAAAATCAGAACCCTAGAGAACACCAACAGTTAATATCTTTATCATGATAGAGCTCTTAACAGCAAGCAAAAAACTCACCTCTTTATATATGACTTAATAAACATGTATTGATTGAGTAATGATTCTATACCATATAATTACTCCCTCAGACCACTCACATCCATTATGTCTCCTTCCTGATGCCTCAGAATTGGGTAAAATTCCTGGTAATGTACCATTCACTAATTGCATAAATTCAAATATCTGTATTTCTGATGCATCAACATTAAATTCAATGTACTGAGAGTTTTTCTTTCCCTGCTCGCCACTACTTTCTAACTCACAAGGCCATGCACCAATCCTGTCAGTGAATAAGAAAATCACAGAAGGGAGGCCAGGTGTGGTGGCCCAAGCCTATAATACCAGCATTTTGGGAGGCCGAGGTGAAAGGATTGCCTGAGCCCATGGGTTCAAGACCAGCCTGGGCAACACGGTGAAACCTCGTCTCTACAATAAATCAAAAAGCTAGCCAGGCATGGTAGCGCACGCCTGTAGTTCCAACTACTTGGAAGGCTGAGGCGGAAGGATCTCCGGAGCCCAGCAGGTCAATACTGGGGTGTCCGTGAGCATGCCACTGCACTCCAGCCTGAGCGACGGAGTGAGACTCCTATTCAAAAGAAAAAAAGAAAAAAGAAAATCACAGAAGGGGAGAAACGGCTAATTATTATCATGTCTGTACACTTCCCCTACCTCCCTTCCAGATGAAGTACCCTAAAACCTGTCCACTCTTCCCTCACCCCAAACAACCCTTACCCACCAAAACAAATCAAATGATGAGAGAAAAAAATGATAGCTCTATAGAGCTGAATGAAAGTATAGATATTTGGTTCAATGTTTCTCAAATGTGGTGATCTCTAGTCCATCACCTCAGCACTCCCATGGATTCCAAGGCCTGGAAGCATATAAAAGATAAGCATTTTGCCCCAAGGAGTGAAAACTAATGCACTGGTAGAACCTCCTCATTAATTGTTCATTTTTCAAACATTTATCGAGCCCCTATTACTATTATGTTTCTGTCAGCATGTGAGGCAATGGTATATAAAGAAGGATGAAATATCTAAAGTTGGGGAGACAAATGTAAATAAAGATGTAAAAATACCTTTCACTAAACGCTAAAAAACAGAGAGAAATACAATAAGGAATATGTATCATCACCTGAAGATCTAGGTAGTGGTCACAAAAGACTTCACAGATTATGAAGTTTCCTGTATACCATGCCTAGGTGTTTGGAAATGATCCTTAAGGACATGGGAAAGTCATTGAAGAGGTTTAAATAAAGTAATGTCATGATCATGCTTGCATTTTAAAAAGTCACTCTGGGAATGGTTTAGACAAATAGTCAAAAAGTGATGAAACTTAATTTAAGGAAATTTTAGTACAGATGAAAAGAAACAACAGATGTAAGAGAGGTTAGAAAATAGAATTTGATGACTGTGTAGGTGAAAGGGGAGACTGAACTTTTCACTGACTATTCACTGATTTCTACATTGGGAGATTGGATGAATGGTAACACTACCAACAGAGATATGAAATATTTATCTATTAAACAAATTTTCATCGAGCACCTACTATGTGCTACACTCAGGATACATCAGTAAAAAAGAAAGATTCCTGCACTAGTATAGATTACAGTCTGGCAGGGAGAGACAAACAGTAAACAATGAACAAGACATACATGAGTTTTTGAAACATATGGAAACTGAGAACCAGAGTAATTAAATAAGTGGTCCAAGGTCACAAATCTGGCTAATTGTAGACCTGCCAATAGAAACCAGATCTGCTGATTTCGTGCTGTGTCTGGCATTCTTTTCAGCCCTACATCTCCACCCCTACCAAAGGAAGAAGGAAGAATTAGACAAGGAGACAGAACCCAGGTGAATAGATTAGCTTACTGAAAAGGAGATAAGCGGCATCAAATATGAAGTACATAAATAACACACTTTGGTCCAGAGATCCTGGACCAAAGCCACAAGCACCCATTCTGGACCCAATAGAAAAAAAAGACTGCAAGAAGCAATTCTTGTTCACAGAAGCAAAAGGGTGGATAAATCTGACCCAAAACTTAGCAGCCTCTCAGGAAAAAGGCTTACTAATAAAACTACCAAATTGAAAAATAGGGGAAGGAAATGCCTTCCAAATCTCCAGTGTCATAGTAGGAATAGTCCTTCTGTGATTTTTAAGCTTCATAAAGGTTGTTCCCACAGAGCATATTTAACCATCGAGATGATCTCACTGTGCAGACTTTTAATTGAGTGTGCTCAGTACAGGAAGCAATTTAACATCTGATTCTTATAATGGATCATGTCATTTCAAAGGTGGATATGCTCTTTGCCATTGATCATTTTCTTCCTCTAAGCACGTGAAGCTTTGCTGTTAGCATGTTAACTGTGGTGCTCTGATACCAAGGGGACTGCAATTAATGGTTTACTGATTATTTTCTGTCTGTATTTCTAGGTACATTGAATATTGTTAGTGGCTCTAAATTGATACCTGATACAGGCTTCTTTAACCTAATGGTCTCATGGCACCTCACAAAGTTTAACTCATTAGTCTTTAAAAATACCTGAAGAGCAATACAAAATAAGCTTGTTATAATGTGCTTTATATTTGGATATACCACAGGTCGAATCATGCTCTCTTGAAACAAAACTCCTTGTCATGAAATCCCGATAATACATTTAGCCTGTTTTAAGGGTATTGGCCCCTAGCTTCTGAGATCAGCACTGTAAAACGTGTCTACCATATTTCTTTTGTAAATTCTGGCTTCTTCTGGTCACATAGTCTTTGAGGTGGAGCATAAGTAGAGTTTAGAACTTTGTACTCCTCTCTTCTTTTTTATTTATTTTTTTTAAATTTTATTTATTTATTTTTTTTGAGTTGGAGTCTCACTCGGTCACCCAAACTGGAGTGCAGTGGCCGCAGCCTTGCCTGCTGGGCTCCGGCGATCCTTCCGCCTCAGTCTTCCAAGTAGCGGGAATTACAGGCATACACTACCACGCCCGGCTGATTTTTTGATTTATTGTAGAGATGAAGTCTCGCTGCCCAGGCGGGTCTTGAACCCGCGGGCTCAGGCAATCCACTCACCTCAGCCTCCCAAAGGCGTGGGATTACAGGCTGAGCCACCGAGCCCGGCTTACTCCTCTCTTGATGAAACTTCCTCTGAGCCACTCTCTCTATTATTGCTAGCAAATAATTGACAGCAAATTTCATAGGAGATAAGCATTTATTAGAGAGGACAACTCTTGCTGTCTCACCACCAAAGTACCCTCTTATTATACTATGTCTTAGAAGTAGGTTAATTAGCTAGAGAGATGTGGAGTATTAGACCTGAAATATTTCCAAGCGTACTATTTGCTGTTTACAACAGAAATCATATGAGGTACGATTTTTTTGTATTCTTTCTGAGGATTGGTTCCTGAAGATGTCAGAAGTCTTTGTTGTAAGGATATTTGTTTTTGAGCCATCCAGTGACATGTGTCCATCTTGTTCATCAGAGAGATAACAATATAGGTGTGTGTGTGCATATATTCACAACATAGTAAACTTGAGTAAATCACTTAACTTATTTGAGTCTCAGCTGACTCATTTGTGAAATGGTAGATTAGTCAAATGGCCCTTGAGGTCTTTTCTGACACTGAGATCTATGATTCTTGAAGCTGTATATTAGACTATTGATACTGATTATGAATGGTTCATGGATACAGTCCACAAACTCTCTGAACTCCATATTGTTTATGGTGAGAAAATATTAATTGAAAATAGTTTTTTTTCATTATAAGGACATCCACACTTTGATATTTAGACTATGTTGTTTGAGGATTTACTTCTATATAAGGAGATGCACATACACACACATAAATATCTTCATTGTAACAATGTCTCATTATGTTTTCAAGTGTTCCCTAATGGATGGTGATATGTATCTACTAATAAAACAGATAATTAGAGAAGGAAGTTATAAAAGCTTTATATAAATTATTGTTGCTAGGAAACTTTCCTGATTATACAAGTGCCATATGCTTTTAAAACATTGTTAATTTCCCCTTTTATTGAAATTGCCAATAATCAAAAGATTTTCATTTTACAGTACATGTCTAGCACATATAATGCATTACTTTCCTGTAATTTCCAGGAATTGATTAGGCCTTTTAAAATGATTTGTATGTATGCAGTATTTTTTTCCTCCACACATTACAGTTACAGCGGGGTCATGCATCCCATTTAACAAAGGAACTTTGTTCAAAATGTAATGCACATGCCATGGGAACAACTATGTAGCCATTTATCATGCTATTAAAAAGAAAAATTCATTCAAATATTAAGTAACTAGAATTTAGCATCTTCAATCAAAAAAGAGATAATTAATGTAACCAGATTAGGAACTGTGGATTGTAGGTATTTTCTCTTCTGCAATTCTGGACACACACCTGGATATTTTAGGAACTGCAGCTAAGTATTCAGGGAAAAAAATGTTTCTATTAGATAGCAATGATGTTAATATTATCATAATGCTACAGATTCCTCAGATTGAAGGAAAGTCCAAATACAGGCAAACTAGTGTTTTATAGTACTTTTCAGTAAAAAAAAAAAAAGAAAAAAAAAGCTTATAACTAATTCATATATGGGCTTAATTATCTTTAACTTGATATTCAAAGTGTGACAACTTGCACTCAAATTTATTTTAAAGTAATTCTTTTTCTACTCAGCAAAATATGAAAGATAAAATGCTGAGGTGACTCTGATTTGATTGTTTAAATAAAACAAACCCCTACTTGAAACATGGTAGCTATACTATTGACACTACAGTGAGGTCACACATTACCTCTAGATTATTGAAGTAAGGGAAGTTAATTGGTGGCACTAGAAATAAAGCCCAAGAGCATCTTTATGAGAATTCCAAGTCACATTAAGTATGTAAGACTGAATCCACAGAAATATCTTTGGGAGGTAGATATGAAATGAAAAAAAAAATCACACTATTACAATGATTTCCTAGCAACACATCCTACTCGTCCTACTCAGAGATGGTTTGTCACCCCCAAGCCTTTTTTTTGACTCAAGTGAAAATAGAAATTGAACCCCAAAATATTCTCAGATTCAAAAATTATTCATCTTTGTACAAGAGTTCATTTAATAGTCATAAGACTGTGCATATTATAAAGTAATTTAAAGCACATCAAATATCTAATGTTTTCAAAATACATCTTTTACATTTTGTTCTGAGACAATAAAAACCACACCTGTTATGCCATCATTAGCAGGCAACAATGCAAAAACTCAGTGAAACTTTTGACAATTTGACAAGTTTGAAGTAAAAGGTAAATTTGCAGCTGCCTCTCTGTAAATCAGAGCTCACTCAAACTGTTTCAGGACATTAAAGCTTTAAAATTGTTTTTCAAACCAGGGACATATATTTAAATGAGGCAGCAATTGTGAAGCAAGAAAATGTAAGTAAGCCTCAGTGTGAGGATGCATGGTTCTTTACATGATTAAGTACAATATAATAAGAAATGCATTTGAACAAACCAATGGAAATGTCAAAAGAAAATAGGCAAATTTTGTGTTTCATTATTAAATGCATTTCTTCTCCTTTACTCAAACTCTTATTCTTAATTCCAGGTTCATAGCTATTTTGCATTTTTTTACATTCATGTTTAGCTACATGAAGTGAAAATGGACCCAGAAAAATAAGTATCTAAAAGATGTGTTTGTCCCTGTATGTGAGATCCTAAGGGGAAAGTGGTTACCTGGGTGTCCATCATCACAGTTTATCTTGCTGTTATGGCAGTCCTCTGCCAGAAGAGAACAAGTTGGAAAGGCTCTGTGGTAGAGGAGGCTGAGAGAGGTTTGAAGAATGCCAAGATTCAATTGTGCAAAAATTGGTGGCCAGGACATGGGGAAGGATCAGAACAAATTGTCCCAAGCCTGCTTGCCAAAACCAGATGATTGGAGATATAGAAGAGCATGCCATATATTCTCCCCAAATCAATGGAATAATATGATATTTGTGATAAAAATGTCCTTCATTTATCTGATGGTTTTAATTTTTTCTCCAAGACTTACATACCCATTTTTTTTCATTTCATGATTATGGCCATAATCAATTTCATTATTAGAATTTGAGTTGCATATTGAGCTTTGATGTTACAAGATACCTTCAGGACTGTTCCAGAGATTTTATTTACATACATCTTGCCCTGGAAGAGGAATGGGAAGGACAGAGATTAGTCTTCAGTAAATAATGAAGACAATAAACTTTCACTTTGAAACCTGATAAAGTCAGGTTCATAGAGACTCTGAATGGGTGCTTGAGATTGCTATAAAGAACTTGGCTTGTATTTCAACTAGTAAATTTCCAGTAACCTATCAAAAATATTTCTGTCACTCTCATAACAACCCACGAGGTATAAGTACGCTAGGTAATTGTTTCTTTATTTTACAGGTGAAGGGATTAATTCACTGTGAGAAGCAGAGCAAGTTACTTTATTTTGTATGCTTCAGAGCTAAGGCTAGCAATAGAATTCACACCCTAAAGTCCTTTCTTAAAGATCAGTGTGTCTCAAATTTACTTTCTAAATAAACCATATTTTCTAATTAAAAAAAATCAGTGTGGACTAATTTTTTTATCCTGTTTGGGGTTTGGTAAGCTTCTTGAATATAAAAGCCCATGTCTCAAAAATTGTAGAAAATTTTCAGTCATTATGTCTCTGAATCTTGATTTCTCCCTATTCATTATTCTCTCCTTTTGGAAGCTCCCTAAGACTGTCCATCCCACTCTAGTTTCCATATCTTTTGCTTCTTTTTCTTATCCTCCATTTATTTGTTTTCTTTTGCTATCTTACAGGTAATTTTTTTCATATTTGTCTTTTAACTTCCTAAGTCTCTCTTTAGCTATGTTTATTGTACTGTTTAACCATTCCATTGAATTTTTAATATCAGTAATTACTTTTTGTTTCTAAAATATTTATTTTGTTTTCTTTCTTAAATATGTGTCTTTATTTTGAGTAATTACTTGCCTCAGTCTTGTTTTTGGTTACTCTTTTCTGTAAACACATTAAAAGTGGTTATTTTATATAGTATATTTGAAAAATACAGTATGTTAAGTGGGGGTCTGAATCTATGGCTTTTTGTTTCTGTCAACTCTTGGGTATGAGTTGGTTTTTTTATCTCTTGTCTATTTGTAAATTATGAGCTCAACTATATTTGAATTCTCCCTAAGATGTATGAAGAATGTATTCCTCTGAAGAATGATTTATGTTTGCTTCTGTCAGGAATCTGCCTGCACTCCAAATCAGGGTGAACTTTAAATTAAAAATCTCAGATAACAGCTTTTTAGACCACACAAATACAAATTCAAACCTCAAACCCACTTGAAACCTGGCTATTGGCCATGAAGTCTCAGGGGAGCCCTAGTAATTAACATCCCTATAGACCCATGTCTCTGACAGATTATTTTCTTCTAGTCTGTCTCTGCAAGGCACATTCTCTTCTTGATTGGTTCCTAATATAAATCCCTGATCTTACATAGGCCTATGGCTTAACTAAAAATATGTTCACCACTATGAACCCGCATCAAAAATCTAGGTCACCCAGATCAGCAGATGGCCCCAGTGTTCTCACAGAGCTGACTCCCCATGTAATCTTGGGCACATCAGTCATTATGGATTTTACTTTGTACATCTGAAAACTGTGTTTTTAAGCTAGATTTACATTTCAATTTATTTTTAGTAATTAGTATTTTTTACTCTAAGTGGAGAACAAAACTAAAGTGCCCATAGAATCAAGAACTTATTCTAGTAAGGTATGAGTGAACCTATTAAAGTTCAAATCAGAAGAGTTCATTCCATGCTAGCAAAGAATGTTCTGAGAAGTATTGTTCCAAAGATATTTCAGAAACTATAGCAGTCAAAGTCAGTGAGGTTAACAGTGGAGTCAAGAGTGAGCAGTTTCAACAATTGAAACAAGCTTCCCACACTTCTCTGCTAGGTTCATTCATTTTTAAAATTGAATTCCACATGTCAAGCAATAAAAGTTGAGGTACTCTAAATATTATTATCTACTTTCTTTTTCAAAAGTCTTCCTTTTGTTCATTTTTTTCTATGACAGATTTATTGTCATAATTATAGAATATCAACACCATATGAGATGTCACCTAGTTCTGCCCCTTCCTTTTCTAGATGATGAAACTGAATCCCGGGAAGGTTGAATGACTTGTGTATAGTCATACAGCTGATTAGACACATAGTTGGCATGAGAAACAGGTATCATGGTTTCTGGTTTAGATTTCTTTTGTTCCATATACAATTCAGAGAACATCGTACAAATTTAACATGATACCCACTGTCAACACTTCCACTGAATCTCTAGAAAGTTGGCAATGAGCATATACAGGTAGGGGATTCCAGGACCTTCCTCCTTAACTATCAGAATGCTATAAAAAATTGTCAGAGATCAAGCATAGAAAAATTCAGACGGCAATGAACTAAAATTGTTAGCTTCTAAGTTACAGTGTGACCTTGAGTAAGTTACTTGGCTTCTCTGAGTACCTTCTGTAAAACAAGGAAATGATTCTTATTTTATAGTGTATTTGTAAGGGTTAAATGAAATAACTTATGTGAAACAACGAGCATAGTGATTCTCCCATAGTAGACAATAAATTATAATAATAAATGGTGACTATTATTATCATTATATTTCAATTCTCATCATAAAGACACATCTCAAAGATAAATCTTTTGCAAGTCAGAAATAAATTAGTAGCTGTCTCAAAGAAATTAATTTTAGACACTGTAAAGCTGAAATAATTTGAAAAAGTATGAAAATTCTTTCTACTCCAAAGTCATTTTATTCTTTTGTCCCTAACCAAATGGTGTTGTTTTTTTGTGTTTATAGAACACAAATAGATGTTTTACTGGAAAGTTGGTTTAAAAAGTAGCTGTTCTATCTCTTTGCTCCTTTACTTTGAACTTCGCCATTTGTTATGAAATCATATTCAAGGAAAATTTACATTCCTGGTGCATCAGCTACGGTTGACTTTCAGTAGCAGAAAATATTTCCCTCAAGAAAACAACCATAACAACAACAAAAAAGAGTGGCTTAAACAAGATAGAAGTATGATTGTCTTTTAGGCAAAAGAAATCTAGAGGCAATCAGTCCAAGGCTTATGTGTGGATTCCAGAAAAAAAAGCTTCTTTTAGCCCACCACTCTCCTGTTTCTAGGATGGAGCCCTTATCCTCATAGTACACAATGATAGCCTGTGTTCCAGCTATTACATCCTTATTTTAGGCGAAATGAAGGAATGAAGGGGGAAAGGGGTCTGTCTGTCCTCTTTTAAGAAGACTTCACTGAAACTACTGCTGGAAACATTCACTTATGTTTTGCTAGCCAATAACTTAGTCATGAACAGACCTAGTTGCAAAGAAGGCTGGGAAATAGGTATAATCTTTATTTGAGGAAGCCATGTGCCAGTTAAAATTTTACTGCAGCTTTCTAGCTCCTTCCCGACCAACACCAGAGGGCAAAATGATCAGTTATGTATTTCACAGTGTCCTCAAGATAAAGACAAACCCATAGCTCAATGGAAATAAAACTTTCCTTTGTATTGAAACCAGTGAGATACTTCTCTTGTTATTATTATTATTTTTTATTAATTACATGTTGAAATAATATTGGGGTATATTAGGCTAAATAAAATATATTATTAAAATCAATTTTAGTAATAAATGCCACCAATTAACTTTTTTACTTTTAATGTAAAAAAATTTATTAGAAAAATTTAAATACCATTAAAGCTAACATTATATTTCTATTGGCCAGCACTGCTTTAGCATGAGGCAGTATTAAGTCCCGCCTGATAAATATAACCAAATATATCTTTCAAATTAACTGATTATGTTCAGAACCAAAGTAGCTAAACAAGTTAGTTTGTAGTATAGAATTATTGACAAAGTTGGTTAAATGTGCACAAGATTCGCCAAAAGTGATGATTTGAGGTGCTTTGTTTCTTTATTCTTGAGTCGGAGTCTCACTCTATAGGTCAGGCTAGAGCACAGTGGCATGATCACGGCGAGCACAGCCCCCACCTGCTGGGCTCAGGTGATCTTTTCACTTCAGCCTTCTAAGTAGCTGGGACTATAGGCACATGCCACCATACCCGGCTAATTTTTTGATTTATTGTAGAGACAAGGTCTCACCATGTTGCCCAGACTGGTCTTGAACTACTAGGCTCAGGCAATCCTCTCGCCTCCGCCTCACACAGTGCTAGGATTACATGCATGAGCCGCCATGCCCGGGCCTGAGTTTTAATATAACTTGACCATCAATCCTTTTTGGTGATAATACAACAACAGGGATAACCATTATTAAATCCACTTTTAGTTTATGACAATAAAACCATATCAATGAATTAGGAAGCAATGCTTATATTTCCTAAAACAGGAGGAGCATTAAATCAATAATACTCATAGTTCTGCACAAGATAATAAAGAATACAAATGTGAGACAATAGTAGAATAATTAAATGCCTAATAATAACCTGCTTCTTGTATAGAATATAGAGCAGAAAAAGTTCAACTTTCATTTTCTCAAGAAGGAAACCAGCTTATGCTTTAGATACAATGTCTAATAAAGTAATAGGTTATAACTTGGGTATGGTAAAGAAATTTTATGCCATAGAATGAGTTAAACACATTCTGGGTTCAACCAGACAGAAGACCTGTAGAAATAATAATAAACTGACAAAGATTAGAGCTCATCGTTGAGAGTAGTCTTTGAATGGTTCTCCAGTCATGAAATCATCTTCAGATGTTCTATTTAGCTTGAGTGTTTAAAAAATAACGTGTGTTATATGAGGGGGAATTACTAGGACATAGACAGAAGTGGCTTGGGATCACCAAGTTGTCAGTTGGCATCTGACCTGCCGTGATCTCATTCTCCAAATCCATACCTTGTGTAACTGCCACAGAGACTAGCCTCTTTATGGGATGCAACAGCCAAATTCGCATCTTTGCACAAGGTCATATTAAATCTGAGTTTTACTAAGTAATAAGCTTTTTGTAAACAGATTTGATTCTGATAAAAATCAAATGATCTTTTCTAAATTTATTTTTGCTTGTTACCACATTAACCTGACCGGGATTTTTTTGTTTCTTTGCTTGTCTCTGCCAAAAAAACAAAAAAACAGAAAACCTAACTAGTTACTAGGGCAGTAAGACAGAGAGTGCATATATCCATTTTAATGAGCATAATTTCATTTTTAACGGGAAATGTCCCTCACTTGAGGCACATGATGACAGGGTTGAAATGGTCCTTGGAAGTTAATGGATTGCACATAGAGTATGAAAGCCTCTCAGTCCATCAAAACCTCTCAGCCCTCTTACATTGTTAGTTCAAACACAAATACAGACAAGCTGTGGAACAGTCATATCAAGGGGTCAAAATGAAGAAATGACTAATTTCTACCTTTTTCGAACTATCCATCTTAAGGATGGTAATTAGAAAAGAGACACCAATCCTAGTCAATAATCCTATACAGCAAATAAAATCTATAAAGTTTGCCTTCAGGCTAGATACAAAGTTTCTCGCAGATTTATCCCACATCCCACTCTTCAGTACGAGCAGGTTTGGCGCATAAATACATTTTTTATTTGTGTGAGGAATTTTCCTTCTGGATTAATATATCTCTCTCTAAAAGATTGGTTCATGGGGAAGCAACCCACACAGTCCCCTAAGACTTCTGGTAGAAAGCAATAGGATCCACCACAATCCTGAAATTCAGCTCCTAAGATATGATTAACTCTACCATAAGGAGCAGAGAATGGATAAAAGTTTAAAGATTATTTAAAAAAGGATCATATATCTAAGCAAACTGTGTGCATCTTGACAGGAGATATACAAGGGCAAAGGCAAATCATTTCCAGATTGCCAAGGAACTGAATCAGGACCAAAAAGATAGTCCAGTTATATAAGTCATACATTCCAACAGCAGTCCACCTGACATCTGCCAAGTTTTGTGGTCGTTGTTGTTTCTTAGATAAGTGGAGAGGGAAAGAAGTAAAACTCTCATATATGGGAAGAAACCTGTGCTAGAAACAAGGTCTCCTGAGCACATTAAAACCAATCAGAAAATACAATGCAACAACAGAGTGCTTACCTGTGGAATTCCAGCCTGGGCCATTTCAAAAAAATCTTAGTCATCAAAGACTTTGGTGACTTTAAGAAATCTATTTTATGTAAATAAACAAACTCAATGAAATTATTACATAGTATATTGCCAGCTGAAGCTTCTATCCCCATTGGACTAGCTCACTCTAATCTAGTAAACAAAATCCTCTGGGTAGAGTTTATAGACTCCTTACTCCTAGGAGCTAGTATTAGACATACCTTTTCTGGCCCAGATCATCTGTACTGTGGTGGGGCTTTTTAAAATTTATTATTAATTGACAAGTAAAAATTGCATATATTTATGATGTGCAACATGATGTTTTGACATATAGAATAAATTGTGGAATGCTAAATCAAGCTATTTGACATATTCATTACCTCACACACTTTTTTGTTGTTTTTATGGTGAGAACACTTAAAATCTACTCAGCAATATATTATTATTAACTGTAGCCACCATTATGTATAATAGATCTCATTAATTTATTCCTTCTATCTTACTCCTTAATAATCGTAATAATCATTATGGCAATGATAATAATACAATCATATTTACTGAGCTCTTACTGTATACGTGCTTTACAAATATTATCTATTTAATCTTTATGACAAGTCAGTATATCCGAGCTGTTTGCTTTACAAGCCTCGCAAAATGTTACAGAGAAACAAAAAAGCATTCTTCACCAGAATAAAAAGGAGAAATACTGCATGTGTTAGCTCCCACTTGGAAATTCACAAAACACATTCCCGTATTACAGGTACTAAAACAGACATGCATAAAGAAATCTGTCTGCCAGAGTTCCCCATGAATCTTTGATCAGGAAACTAGATATCAATATTCTTTGGAACACACTTTGGAGAAAGGTGCTATAAAATCCTACCCTCATCTTATAGATAAGGAACCAAAGACTCAGAAAATTTCAGCAGTCCCAAGTTACATAAGCAGTAGGAGGTAGAGGCTTTGAAGCTAAGTTTATTTAAAGCCAAAGTTCATACACATTAACTGTAATGGGTCAAATAACATCTACTATGTATTAACTATGAATTATGTATATTGTCTCTTATAATTCCTGCAGTGACAATATCATTTTCCACATTTTGCAAATGAAGAAACTGAGCCTCCGTTATATCCATTGACTTAATCAGATCTTGCCAAACAAAGAAACTTATTCCAGACAGTCAGCAGGGATGTAGAGTTGGCTAGTTCTGGTTGTATATTCTCAAGCAAATTGCCTAACCTCTTGAAGCTTCATTGTTCATATCTGTAAAATGGATGTAATATGAGTAAAAACTCTGACATATAATAATTATTGAATAAATAGTATCTGTTACATAGGCAGTAACAATTTTGATCAAGCCTATATACTCTAAAATAAGTACACAGTGAATCTTAACACTAAAAGTATTATTCATGAATTTATTCATTGACCCTAAGGTAGCATCAGTCAAGATTTTAGGCGTCGTTAGAAAAGACAATTGAGGAGCAGAGAACAGCAGGCAGGTAAATAAATCCTCTGCCCAGTGAGGAAGGATATCAATTCTGGAAAGATCATACCTTGAGATTCATTCAAAAGATTCAGCATTGTGTAATGAAAAAGAATACAGTGTTAGAGTGAAATATATCCACATTTGATGCCAGCTTCAATCCTAATTAGCCACATGACCTTAAACAATTCATTTAACCTCTCTCAACCATAGCACCTTCTCTGAAAAATGACATTAACATAACCTTGCAAGGCTGCAGTAAAGATTAAATGAGATAATGTATGTAAAGACTCTACCCCTGATCTGGGCACTCATTACATGGTAGCTTTGGCCTGTAGGACTTTGCCTTCTACCTTCTAGAGCAGCATGTTTTAACCAACAAAAGGGAAATGCTGTATCAATGAATGAGCATCAGCCTGGCCCCGGAAACATGTCTGGTGCCCTCTGCAACTTCAGGAGTGGTCTGGGGTGATTAAAGTCTTTTAAATACTAATCCCAAAGTATGCTCAATCGCTGTGAGAGTGGCATGTGTCACTGTGATGAGGATCCTGAGAGAATAAAGTAATCAAAAATGTTTTTAAAAAGCAATGAGGAAAGAAGATTTCTCAACTTTGGGAGATGATTTACATCTATTAAACTGATACAACCAGGTGCAAAATCCTGGGACAGAATTTGAATATAGCTAATTTTTCCCTGAAAATTTCAAGCAAGGTAAAAATTGTGTGCACATTTAATTCAAATATCTTATAGATGTGTTATATTTAGCGGTAAGTGGCATTTCCCTCATTCTATACAGAGGTTACTAAAATAATTACTAGGGCACACTCTAATGACTGCCTGAATAAAAGTGCAAGTAACATTTAATCCCCAACCATGTATTTAATCTTCAGGCATATATTTAAACCAGAAACACACACACTTGCACACTCAAACACTATCACACAGATGCACAAACACACATACATCCAAACACACTCATGCTCACACTCTTAAACACACTCATGCAAATGAACCAAATCACACAACCCTCACACATTTGCACACACACATATACTCAGGCCCTTCACACACATATGCATACTCTCACACAATCACACATGTACTCAAACACACTATTGCACACTCATGCATGCACACAGACACATGCTTGCCCAATCATACACACTCATGCACATTTACACATAAATTCACACATTCACACACTGCTGCACTTAGACACATACACACTATGAGTTTGTGTCCATTTATAAAGAATATCATCATTAGTTTGAATAAGAAGAAAATTAATCTGTAGTAATGTCCTCTCCCTAAGCTGACTTTTTATGCCCATTGAACACTTAAAATTTTATTTACTTAGGTTACACTCTACATCAGAGCAGGTAGAAAATTGAAAGGCACTAAATTGCATTCATACCCTTTTAAAAGTTAACTGTCTCTCATTTTATCTCAAAATACTGAACATCTTTAAAACTGAAGCGCTTTGGGAAAAAATATAAAATTTTGTAATAGTTGTAAATTGGTATGTGCACTGTAGAGTAATTTAAAATCATTAGAATGATGCATTTTTAAAGTAAGTGCTTTGCTAAAAATTGAGTGAAGCAATATCACCGTGTATTAATGGAGCTTGAGACATCTTAAATTGATTTTGAAATTAAACATCCAAAACTGCAACTTGGAAAAAAAATAATTAGGTAAACCATTATATAGCAATCAAAAAGAAAAAAAAAACCTCTTGGAATTTAGGAAATTGCAAATTAAGGGTGTCAGTCATCCTGATTTGGCAAGAACAAGGATTGTCAATGAAAAGAAAACATATACTACTTAAAATATTCCTGAAAACTGAATTGTGCCCAAGTTTGCCACTCTGTTTTGAATTCCAGTTTGGGCCTTTCTTTTGCTCATATTACATATCAGTGTGAGAGCTTCATTCAGCAAAGGATTTGCAAACCTTTTATCACTTGGAGACTTGACTGTGTGAACCTTTTGCAAGTGAAGCTGGTGAGTGACACCAGACTGAATGGTTAGGCTAGGCATCTTCCTCCTCTTTCCCCACCTAATATTAAACTGAACTGTATGAAATTTCTGGTATTCTACCTTTGAATGTGATATTTTCATATGATTCAAACTAATATTTTTAGTTTAGCAGGATTTGGACGGAAAGGGGGTTACGCTATTTGTGAAGTCGTTTTTTGTTTTGATCCTAGTAGTACAGTGAAAAAAAGTGATCTAAACATCATTTTTGAGACACCTAGCTAGTTACTTAATTGGTATCAGTTCATTTGTTTAAAAAATGGGAATAACACCAAGCTGCCATAGCCCAAAAGTTAGTAGGGTGAAATTAAATAACAGGTATGCTTTAAATAGTCCAAATTACAATATAAATAAACTTAAGTGCCTCCTTACTTTCTGAATCTTTCGTTTACTCAGACTTTTCTCAGTTGTAAGCTAACTTGCACAAAAGGTTCTCAATTTTTACTATCAGGGACAAATAATTTTAAAATAGAAGTATCTCCATGCTAAAAACATTTGTGTCCAGCTATCCCTGCATGAGAGAGATTTATGAAATCTTTTTCAACATTGCAAGTTGAGCATACCTAATTTGAAATAAGAAATGCTCCAGATCCAAAACTTTTTGAGTGCCAACCTGACACCACACAAGTGAAAAATTCCACACCTGAATTTATATGACAAGTTACAGTCAAAAATTCGTTTCATGCACAAAATTATTTTTAAAATATTGTATAAAATTACCTTCAGGCTATGTGTCTAAGGTGTATATGAAACATAAATGAATTTTGCATTTATACACAGGTCCCATTCCCAATCTCATAGTGTATATGCAGAGTCTCATTGTGTATATGCAGCTATTACAAGATCTGAAAAATGCTAAATCCAAAACACTTCTGATTTTAAGCATTTTAAGTAAGGAATACTCAAAAAGTATCTAAAATTCTCTATTATATAGATTGAACACGATCTCTATTGATACAGGTGCCTGTAGTTCTGTTCTATTCTTCTTATTCTGTCTCCTTGGATCTCTGGCAACTCCTTGTCAAATGGAATGACAGGATATAATCTACTTCCTCCTTCTAAGTAACTCCTTCTATCATTTATTCTTCACTGACATGGTGGTGATATTTCATACTTTGGTTGTGGCCTTAATCGTGCATAATAAGTATTTTATTATAGATACTTATTAATAATTATGGAAAGGCAAGAATATTGATTTAGATTCTGGAGAAAACTTTACTCGGGCTCTGTGTAAAGAAACAAGCATATATTAAGCACCTACTATGTGCTGAATCCTATACATTGCAAGATACACAAACAGAATACTGTAATAATCCACATAGTCTTTCTAGACAGCAGTTTGGTTATTCACAGCAGTTATCTGAAGTAGGAATAAATCAGTCACAATTTAAGTTAGCAACAGTATCAGAATGATTAGGTAAATTAGGGTACATTTTAGAATATTGTATAGCCATTACAAAAGTTGTGAATTTTTCATTTATATTAGAAAGTTTTCAAGGTAAAGAAAGTCCAAAAGTAAGCTAAAAATTGTATATCTAATATCTCAGCAAAAAGAATAAAGTACAGAATTGAAGGAAAGATGACAAATATCAACTAGTTTTTTGTTTGTTTTGTTTTTGTTTTTGTTTCTTGCTAAGTTGCTTCTTTACTCTTTTCTGTATTGAAGACTCAGAAGATATGGAACCAAGAAAGCAAAATAATTTAAGATCCTGGACAGAAAGATACTTGAGGATGGGTTAAGACCCTTATTCACTCAGATAAAGTGGGTTCAGAAGATACTTAATAATAGTCTTGAAAAGCTTTCTGATAGATTATGGTGACTAAGTCTTCTCCAATTCCTTAAAATTAGAATTTAAAAGTAAGTAAAATTTAGAGAAATTTTTTGGCTTGATGGGAGAATTTCATTGAGGGAGAGAATAATTTAAAATTAGAATACCATACAATAGCAAACAATAGCATTTTCTTTTTAGAAGGTTTGAAAAGCAATTTTTCACCTGCTTATAAAGATTCAGGAACAATCCAGACAGTCTCCTTAATGAAGAAGGGTTAGCTGATTATAATCCTTAAGTCACTTCAAGTATTTTGATTGTATCATTTGTTCTGTGCCTACAGAGTGCATAGTGCAACTATGGCCTCTGCACATCATGCCTTTATCTATGAACCATTCTGAAATGTGTTCAAATTCATCCTGACAGTCTTTAGGAAAGCAACTGGAAAAGATGCTCTTCTTATCACTAGTTATCAGGGAAATAAAAATTTAAAAGACTTTTGGCTGGGCTCGGTAGCTCAGCCTGTAATCCCAGCGTTTTGGGAGGCCGGGGTGAGTGGATTGCCTGAGCCCGCGGGTTCGAGATCCACCCGGGCAACTTGGCGAGACCTCACGCCTGTAATTCCGGCTACTTGGAAGGCTGAGGCAGAAGGATCGCTGGAGCCCAGCAGGTCGAGGCTGCAGTAGCCGGGAGTGGCCACTGCACTCCAGTCTGGGCGACAGAGTGAGACTCCAACTGAAAAGAAAAAAAAAGACTTTTGTCACTAATCCATATTGACATATTGGTCAAGAGTATAGAGAAACAAATGTCCTCTTACTCTGAATGGGATTGTATAAATTGTTACAACCTTTTATAAGTATCTATCAAAACTTAAAATTCATATCGCCTCATTCTAATGATTCCATTTCTAAGAAATATGCCAGAGAAACTCTGGCACATGTGTACCAAGAGGTATTTTTTATAATAGAACAAGTTTATAAACAATCTAAATATCCACTTGTAAAAGATTAGACTCTAAAACATGCAGACTGTGGTGATATGCTATTTAACAATTTAAAAGAACAAGTTAGTCTTAAATGGGTTTAAAATGTCTTGGTGATATTTCCTGGTTCTAGAAGAATATATGCAATGTTATGTCATTCAGGGTAAAATATACACACAAACTAGTTATGTATCTCTACATACGTATGTTAATATAAATGAAAAGAATAAAGGTCAGAAAAGACATTCATCAAAGAGATGTTTGTGATTACCTTCTTGAGAAAGAATTACAATTGGCAACTCAAAGTAGATTGTTTTATCCATAGTAGAAAGTTTTTATAATATGAATGCATTTTAATTCATTGAAGTAGTATGCAAAGATAAAAATAAATAAAAATTAGGAAATACATATAATATAGAAATGGAAGCAAATGATCAAAATAGATTTTGTGGCATTAGATGAGGAAAAAGACTAGGAGGATTAAACCAAAGCTACAAAGAGTGTTAGCAACAGGATTACAGAGAGAGACAGAAAATATAATGGGAGAAAATCACACTTACAAAAGCAAACAAAAAATTCTTTAAATTAAATAATACAAAATGTGCTGAAAAATGTAAATCTCTACTAAATAATGAATTAAGACTTGCCCTATTTGGTGTCAAAATGTGTTATGAAGCTTAAGTAAATAAAACAAGTTGATATTGATGCTTGAATAGACAGATCACAGAATAGGATAAAAGTCCAGAAAGCAACTCAAGTTACATGTAGTAATTTGGAGTATGATAAATCAGTAAAGTTAGGCTGGATAATCCTCTATATTCTAAACAGCTTCATCCCAGCACAAGCAGCCTGATAGTCTGAAAACATCTCTCTGAATAAGTAGAAAAATGATAGGTGGAATGGGAAAATCACAGAATTCTCCAGAATAGGAGTAATTCCACAGGATAAAGAAATGTTAATGCTACCAATTTAAATATGCTGAGATTTCATAATTCTTAAGATCTGTATTTTTACTTAAAGATTTTACTTTCCTGTGATGACATGAAAAGGTACAAGAAGTTCTTGAGGACGGTTATGACTATAACTGGAGTCCAGGTTTTCTTTTCCCTTAGTATTTAACCCTCTCTTTCATTTTATTAACAGACTTTTACCTCTTCCAAAGAAGTTATAAAGAAGGTCTTTTTGCTCAGGAATTTCAATGTTTCTTATAGATTCTAAAGGAACCAAGGGGGAAGAACTAACTGGTGGACTAGTTTCCTTTCTGGGAAGAAAAAGGAACATCATCATCATAAAAGGAAGAAAAGCTTAATTCAAGTCTCCGAGGAATTTAAAGTAAAAATCATAGGCAGCAGGATGGAAACCCCTAGGTTTTTGGAGCTAGTCCAGACTGAACCAGAAGGCCCTAATGCAGCCATTCATTGATTTGTGAGATAGGATATGTCAAAGGTATTAGAGTTACAACAAGGCAACCTACAAGGCGGAGGCTAGCCTGCCAACCTTTACTTGATCATTTGCTGTCTGATATTACTGGCAGGAGGGTCAGAAATACTACCTCTTCCCTGCCCCCTTTCCTCTTTGTGTTAGATCTAGTCAATTCTTAATTCTTCTCTGCTTCAGCTCCAGTTACCTCAAAGATAAACTTTCTCTGGAAAGTTTACCTTTATTACATATAATCATTTTTCTCATACTTGACACTGTTCAATCTACTCAGGGAAAATCATGAAAATTAGGGAGGAACAATTAGAGGTCCATTAGTATTCTTTTGTCTCAAGCCACCTTTGTCATTCCTACTTAATGATACCTATTCAGGAATGCTTCTTAGGGCATATACCAGGATAACTAAGCACCTTAATTTTTACTTAAAAGAAGGAATCTGATGAACCACATCAGTAGTAACAGCATTCAAAACTGGTATCACCAACAGAAATCTAAAAATTATAAAATGGCCTAAGACTAAGGACTTTATTAGCACAATGGAGCTTCATATCCTGGGGAATCTTTGAGGATTCATCTTTCTAAAGATAACTTACCCTTGTTAGATACTTCTCTTTCCTTAGCACCAAAAGCCAAAATGGGTACTAAGGATACAGCATATCACCTTATAGAGTCTGCCTCATTCAGATAGGAATATCTTAGGTAGGTAGTTTGTTTTTGTTTGTTTGTTTCATTTTTCTTTGAATTCCTGTAATCTTTTAGTGTACATGCACATGATGTCAGTTATCTATGTAAGATCTTCCACTGATCCAATCTATAGATATTTGTGTCTAGATGCTGCAGATACAATGGTGAAAAATTCCAAACTCAATCCCAGCCGTCATATAACTCATGTTCTAGGTGGTCCAGCATATATAGAGACCATGTGTTCTGTTTCTATTATAGAATCCTCAAAAAGAATAAACACTCATATATTTGTTCAATGTGTTTCTTAAAGCTCTACAAGAGGACCGATTCTGCAACAGTGTTTCTTAAATTTGAGTATGCATCAGAAATAACTGAATGCCTAATTGAACATACAAATTTCTGCCACCCCCTCCCAAACAGTCTAATATAGTCTGGAGCCAGGCTCGGTGGCTCAGCCTGTAATCTTGCGCCTTGGGAGGCTGAGGTGAGTGGATTGCCTGAGCCCGTGGGTTCGAGACCTGCCTGGGCAACTTGGCGAGACCTCATCTCTACAATAAATCAAAAAAAAAAAAATTAGCCGGGCATGGTAGCGTGTGCCTGTAATTCTGGCTACTCGGAAGGCTGAGGCTGAAGGATCGCTGGAGCCCAGCAGGTCGAGGCTGCGGTGGCCAGGAACGGCCACTGCACTCCAGTCTGGGCAACAGAATGAGACTCCAACTCAAAAAAAACAACAAAAACAAAACAAAACAAAACAAAAAAAGAGTGTCTGGGATGAGGATCAGGTATTAACATGTTTAACAAGCTGCTTAGATTATTGTAATGTAGGTGATACAAAGACAACATGTTGAAAACGCTGCTTCTACTCTTTCTTATAGCTCATTAGTATTTCACATATTTGAATTTAACGCCATTGACTTTTGTTCTGTCTTCTCTGGACACAGAAAACAGATGCTCAGCATCTTCTTCATGTAAAAAGATAACACACAACCCTAAAATGATTATTTTGTAGTTGATTTCAGTCTTTTTTCCATATGAATACTAGTTGTTGTGTAATTGATCATAATGGAAATTTTGGTGACCAATAAAATAACTGCACTGGTGGAGCCTTGCAAGCAACATTTAGATATAACTAAAGTCTGACTTATCACAACAAAGACAGTTTTTTAATTATTTTCTAATTATGGTGACAAGGATTAAAGAAAACTTTAAGTAACTTCCAATAAAACAATTTATTTCTATGACCTACCAATGGCTGGTTCGGATCTGAGTGTCGGCAACTAATCATTGCAAAAATCTGTTTATGTCCGCTTCCTAAGGGAACATAATAAAACTAACTTGATTGAGGATTAAATGACATTACATATAAAAATAGTTATTACAGGGGTCTAGTAAGCATTTGTTAAATTTCTTTTTACTGTAATCCAGGCTTCATAGAAATTAATCAATACCCAAAAGTCATCAAGTAGCTGTGATAGTAGTATATATGTCACTACTAAAAACTAAAATAAAAAAAGTAGAAATAAGGAAAAACACTTAGGTAACTCATGCATTTTTATCATACTTTATTTTACTTTACTCCATAAAAATTGTTAGTTTTTGTAAGTTGTTTTGGCTAAAAATAGTGCTACTTTACCTTTGTATGACATTGTACTTTTCAAAGCTCTTTCCCAATCATTATTACATTTAATATTCATGGCTCTGTGAGAAAATGATATTATTACCATTGGACAGATGAAAAAACCAAGTCACAGAGAAGATAAGTGATATTTACTCAAATTCACCCATTCATGTAGTGCCCTGAGTAAATACTATTTTTTAGAATTTAGTCCACTTCTCCCTCTACAGGCTGTTTAATAACTGAGACCAAACTTGAGTGTCAATAAATGTGTTTGAATTTTAACAGTCTTTTAATTCAGTGTTTAAAGCCAAGATGCTTTCATGCAGAAACACCTCTGATGTAGACATGAAATAATACCTCAACCAACATTTACTTGGCCTCTTTGCCTGTCCTTCAATATCCAAAGCTACACATTTTTAAAAAGTAAGCATAATTCTTTGTGTTATCAAGACACATCACTTTCTTCTTCCTTTTTTGGAAGAAGATGGCCTCTAGGCATAACATTGGGTAGTTTATAGTTATTGGCCTGATATTAAATCTTAGGCATGTTCCTAGCAAAGGGACCCTGTTTTGTTCTTGGAAATATCTTTATCATAACTTGTTAGATTGCGGCATTTGTCCCAATGTATTAAACAAGTCAAGACACACAAAATAAATTACCTACTGTGTGCCCAGATGTTACAGGTTTAGATTCTAAACCATCTAATACCTCATTCTTGCTTTTTCCCAACTGTTTTAATTATGATATTTATACCCCTTCTACACTTATATATTCAACAGGCCCCTCCCATTTGAGGTATGATCAATTCCTCCTAGTCTCTACACTTGGTTCTGTCTTGCAGTTGTTTGTCGGTACTTCTAAAATGTTGTCTGGGTAGTCTCCCTTCTAGCTTGAATAAACCCTGGCTCCTCTCCTATATGCCATCCCATGAGCAGACATTCCATTTCAGTCTAGTGTGTTATTTTATCTTATTTTATATGCATGACCTAGAAGTAGGAGAATAGGAGATTATTTTCAAGAGCCAGAAAGCAAAGCATGGAGCTTCTTGGGAAGTTGATGTATTAACTTTTTTTCTTATTTTTATTTTTAAAGATGTAGGCTACAAGTCAAGATTGGGTGCATAAATGATCTAGGTACAGGTGAAGTTCGGGCCTCTCGTTGGTCTTCTCTTTGCCTGGATTAGGATCAAGCACTCTTATTGATTTTATGTGCCCCCTTCCCCCCAGCAGTGTTCCGCTACTGCCAATCCCTTTCTTGTAATATTATGACAGGTGTTCAGGGTCCACTTATGAGTAAGAACATGTTGTACTCAGTTCCTTGTTTCTGTGATACCTCACTGAGTGTGATATACTCCAAATCCATCCAAGTTGTTGCAAAGTCCATAGTTTTTTCCTTCTTTGTGGCTACATAATATTCCATCATGTATATGTACCACATTTTTTAAATCCAGTCCAGTTTCACTGGGCAGCATGTTTGGTTCCATGTTTTTGTTATTGTGAACAGTGCTGCAGTAAACATAACAAAACAAAAAACAATAGTTGCTGGTAAGGATGAGGAGAAAAGGGAACACTTCTACATTGTTGTTGGTGGGAGTGCAATAGTGGGAGTGCAAACTAGTTCAGCCTCTGTGGAAAACAGTGTGGAAATTCCTAAAAGAACTAGAAGTTGACCTTCCATATGACCCAGCAATCTCCCTTCTGGGAATATACCCAGAAGAACTCAAATCATTCTAGATTTATTAACTTCTTAGGTGCAATGATCCATACCATAACTAATTTTCTAGATTACTTTGAGATTCCACACATGGGGCTGTTAGCAGAGAATTGTATGTAGAACTGCATTATTTCCAAATAAAATAGGCATACATAGGGCCAACCCTAAAATTTGTGGAGCCTAGAGCAAGAATACAAATAGACACCTCCTGCCCATGTCCTGACCCTCTTCTTCCCCCAGCCCTGATTCTGTTCCACATTATGAGGGGCTTCATACACATGGACTTGGCCACATCAGCCATACTCTATCCACCTGCCATTCCCCCACCCCCCAGAAAACAGTTGTCCTTTGGCTGTCCCTCAAGCCTAGGGGTCTATGCACTGGCAATATCATCCAGTCTAGTCAGAGTCTCACATAGGCCCTAGAAATAGGCACAGATTTATATAGACAGGAAATTCCAGACACCCAGCTGCCCAGGGAGTGGTCTTACTGGAGGTAGGAAGTGTAAACTCCAGGTAGGCATATACCATTGTCCCAGGAAACTTCTCATCCCAAGGGAGGAGTGGTTGCAGGAAGACCAGATAGGGCCATTTTAAATGGATTCAAAGGAGATCCTAGTTGCCCGGATCTAAGAGTAATATTAGGGTCAGAAATAATATACTGTTCTAGAGTTCTTACTATCTTTAAATCCCAACATCTAGAATTGTGGGGGGGGGAATATTAAGAAAAAGATTCTTATGATATTAACAGGTGAGAGGTTATTAGATAGTGAAATGAATGAAACAGAGGATGAGATGGACATATTTAAAGGCCACAATGACCACCTGATATGTATTATAGTAGGATTTCCCATTTCCCACTGCCTCTTCATTTCATCCCTTGGCTCTATCAGAATTTTCAAAGATGTATTTTTAATGATTTGTTGATGTAAAAGAATCTGAGAAACCACTATTCTTCCTTTGTTTTAATTTGGAATGTTTGGCTTACATATGCATTAAAACCAAACACACTAGGATCAGCAGGTGTCCCTTTTCTGGACTTTCTCACCTTCACTTCTTATCCTAGTCATTTCTGATTTTTCTTATAATGTCTCAGGTCTGGAAAGCAGGGAAAGTTTAAGGTGATGTACATGACTTGAGACATTATGATCATGAATCATAAAATGCTTTGCAAAGGATAAAGTTCTATACAAATGTCAGTTGTTGATCATCTCAGCAGGCAGCATCTTTCTATAGCAACCTTATTTCAAAAAATCCTTCTTACCACCAAAAAGGAACTTTGAGCCTTCATTCAACTTTACAGATCGTAGAAGGCAAAGGAAGATAACATTCAGATGATAGGATGGAATGTGGATTTTATTTTCTTTCCATCTCTGGGAAGAAAATAGACTGCAGGACTGGTAAGTTGATTTCTAATTTCCAGGATGATCAACTGCATATGTGAAAAAGTCTTTGCATTCATATGTAAACATGAAATTGATGTAGGGATGTGCTTTGGTAGATAGAAGATGGTAGACAGATGGATTTGATAGGTAAATAGATAATAAATAAGAGAAAGTTATGCAATAGATAAGAAATAGTTGATAGATTAGAGATAGGTAGATAGATAGATAGATAGATAGATAGATAGATAGATAGATAGATAGATAGATAGATGGATGGATGGATGGATATGACATAGGAGGAAAGGAGGAAGAAAGGGGGGAAAAGAAGGATTGGGAAAAGAAGGAGGATATTCAGGTTAATAGGTCCATTTCTCCCCTCCACCTGCCCAACCTGGAGACTTTGAACAAACATATTTTTATTCGGTGGATAGTTATGTAATCAGTTGTCATTTAATACGTGTAGCACAACTAGAGGTCACTTATTTCAGGAACTTGTTGTTGAGTGGAAAATGGCGTGTTTTATATCTCTACAATTGGGAATCGGTAGCACTGATGGAAGAAGAAAAATCCTGGGTGTAATTCCTAGGAAAAATGGTGCCACAGATGTTTGCAGTACAAAACATTGTTCCAGCCTGCTAAATTTCAACAATTTTATTCTACTCATCCCACCTAAGGCCTATGACAGGCTCCTCTATCCATAATGGTGAATTTCTACAGTATAGAGTCTCAATTTTGGATAGTTTTCAGAATTGGTGTGGTGGAGTGTATGCAGTTTGAAAAGCTCCCTGCAGGTGATGTTGATATGCCCCTCAACACACACACACACACACACACACACACACACTTGAAATCACTGTTCTAACCATTTTTATTCTGTGCCTAAACAAGCATCCCTGAAATATACATACATTTTGATTTTTCTGTCTTGATTGAAAATCTTCTTCATAAAAATTAGTGACACTGAATGACCTTTCTCATATTCAAAAGGATCATTTTCCTTCCAGCCACAATCCAATAAAAGAATTTTTGTTTTCTGAACATATCATATTTTAAAATTCAGCAAAGCTGAAAACTTACAGGCATATTATATTAAAACATTTACTCTTGCATGCAAGTCAAGTTGCTTAGGAGTAAGAGGCGGCTGCAAAGTTTAAAATGAATCTAAAATGTGTACCTCCTTTAGAAATTAGTTTCTAAACCTCGCCGTGCACTTGAGATTTAGCATTCATTATGGGTAACATTATGTGCACCTAATACATTGTGACATGAAAAGTCACAATATTCTTGAGGATTTTCTGTATTACAGTGGGAGAACCAAAGTCTCCTGAGTAGAACAAGAGACAAAGAATAGATCATTTTGTGATCTGTTCCCATTTTAGCATCTCTTTTATTTCATGACCCTGAAAAATAATATTGGTCTTTTTATCTTTAATATAAAAATACTTATTCAGTATGTCTGCTTTCTATGTATAGCAGGGCCATTTGATTTTGAATTGTGTTCACCAAATCCTGAAGTTCTTTAAAGGTGCCTTAGGAACTTCCAAAGAAGAAAGGGGTAAGTAAAATAGGACATACAGAATGAATGAGAAAAAAAGTATCTACTGTTTCTAGCCACTGCCACTGGTGGAGTGGGGGATCACTTGTTACCTGATCTAATCTATACTGACTAGTACAAGTGCCTTTCAAAGCCACTGCTATAGTGGGAACCCTGTGAGTCTGTGCCAAAAGTCCTCCATCTAGGTCCAGCTCTACCCTGTGACTTTAGTCAGTTCACTCATTTCTTCAAGCCTAAGATTCCTCTTCTATAAAACACAAATAGCCGGACTTGGTGGCTCAGCCTGTAATCCCACGCCTTTGGGAGGCTGAGGTGAGTGAATTGCCTGAGCCCGCAGGTTCGAGACCCACCTGGGCAGCGAGACCTCATCTCTACAATAAATCAAAAAATCAGCCAGGTGTGGTAGCGAATGCCTATAATTCCGGCTACTTGGAAGGCTGAAGTGGAAGGATCGCTGGAGCCTAGCAGGTGGAGTCTGGGCTGACAGAGTGAGACTCCAACTCAAAAATAAAAATAAAAATAAAACACAAATAGACAAGCTGCATGCTTTCTAAAATGTTTAGGAGATAAAATATAAGACAAACAGCATACTTTCTAAAATGTTTAGGAGATAAAATATAAGACATAAGAGTAATTACTTAATTTAAATAGTGTCTTTTTTAAATTTGGAAACAGGATCTCACTCTGTCACCCAGGCTGGAGTGTAGTGGCATGATCCTAGCTCACTGTAACCTTGAACTCCACTTCTCAGCTCCTTGGCATACCAAGTAGCTGAGATTACAGGCATGAATCACATTACACCTGGCTAATTTTTTTTAAAATGCTTTTTAGAGATGAGGTCTTACTATGTTGCCCAGGCTGGTCTTGAACTCCTGGCCTCAAGTGATCCTCCCACCCACCTCAGCCTAAAGAGTAGTTTGGATTACAGGCACAAGCCATCATGCTCAGCACTAATTGTAATATTATATTAGAAAGCAGTCAATATAGATGATTAGTGTGCAAACCAGTATAACCCTCAACATTTCTGAGAAGGAGAGAACAAAAGGTCAAATTCCTAATTTTTCTCTTTCAGTGTCTAAGTACCTTCCTGGCAGAAAAGATCTTGTGTGAAGAAGGTATCATCCCTTATTCAGGTCACTCTTATATCTAAATCTCATAGATTCATTTTATCAAGGATCCACCAAGGAATATTTCTTGTTGAGGTTTGATTACACACACTTAGTGGGAAGAAGTGTGATACTTATTTTAATTAAGTAATTTAGATGACAATAAACTTTATAAAGCTTGTTAAGGACCAGAAAACCAAGGTAGAATTCATGGGCTTTTCTCTATTATGACACTTATTTACTACGAAATAGATTCCAAGGGCAGCGAAATTTGAATATTTGAAATTTACGTTCCTCTTATAATAACCTCATACGTTCAAAAGTAAAGAGTGAATACTCCTGTCAAACTGTATAAATTTGTAATTCATGGAGACAATTTTTTCTTTATTCATTTCTGACGTCTTGCCTCCCATTATTTCACTATATTCAGAATATGATAATATTTTGAACTTATATATTGTCAGTTTTCTGAAGGGATTCAAAGCAACACGACCAAATTGCTATAGGATTTTGAACAGATTAGTTTAGTCCTCTGTTTCTCAATTATCAAAGTGAAAATAACTACCTGTTTCCTCTCTGCCTGGTAGAGTGACTTTGTGCATGTGTTAACCTGGACTAGTGAATTAGAAAGCATTGTGAGCTATTATGAGAAAGGCCCCCTTATAAATTGATTATGGGGAATATCAGTTATTATCTTCTGATCGCCCACAGTGATCACAACATGGTACTCACTGGCATTATCTTTTTTTTTTTTTTTTTTGGTGCCTAGAATACCCTTGGCTGATTCCAGGGTAAAATCTATACCTGAGTTTTTAGTATCCACCTCCTATGGTTACTGTATATTTACAGCAACAGCCATCCGTTCTCTTTACCTTCATGCCTCCTTGGCTTTAGGCATCAATCTTATATTCAAGGGTCATAATCCTTAGGGACATTGGTGCTGTTTTGTGTACCCTAGCTGAATTATTTCTTCCAGTCTCAACCCTTTGTGTGTTTCTGCACTGTAGGTTTCCACTACATTTTACTCAATGAGGGCAACCAAGGGTTATGTGAGCATGAGGCAGAGGCAAGTCCAGGTTACATCTTTTGATTAATTTCAATTTCCCACTCTAAGTCCACTAGAAGTGATGAAACATAGTTCCTTTGGTATTGCTACAGTTTTGATTAAGCATGTTAAAAGGCTTGTTGGCTCCAATTTGAACCCTTGGCAACGACTGTCTTACAATTACACTTGTCGCATGCCTTGCTCAAAACCAAATGCTTTAGATACATGTGAGAGGAAAAAGAGCAGCACTGATTCAAGGATCTGCAAATCCATCTCCTCTAAAAGCTTAATTTTTAAAAAGTTGATCTTGGCTTGGAAGATTTTTATTTCTTCAACAACAATGTCAGTCTAATTTTCCACCCTATCAGATTAAGCATTTTTCATTTATTGTAAACGATTTCCCACAATATCCTTATTTGATCTGCCAACATGTACGATCTATGGGCCTTAGGGGGAATGGGGAAGGCAAGTTCTACTATTCAAAAACCCCTTGTGTGTTAGCCACAGCATAATTGTGTTTCTGCTTTACACCTATATCATGGTTGGGTAAACAAAGTTATACCCAATGGTGAATGAGTAATCCTTTTCAGTAGTATCAATTTCCATAGCTTTGGCCCCATGAAATGAAATATCTGTTAGTATGTTTACCATTACCAGTCCAACTCATAAGATTGTATTGATTAGATTTTGCACTGCAAAAATACCATTTTAAACCAGAGTGAAATCAATAAGGGTGTGTATTTTTATATACAAATTGGATTTAGCTCAAAAAGAATATTCTTCGTTGGAGCAGAAATAAATCAGGGGAAAAATCTGATAAAACATCCTAAAATTTTTAAAAAAAGTTTTCTCTTCTTAGTGCTTCAGTCCTTTCCCCTGACTATTAATCTGAGTTCAGTCCTTGCTGTCTGAATGGAGATTTCTTTTCTGCTCAAAGCAGATCAATGTTTGCACAAATTAGGACTTCAGATAACATCATCAGCGTGCAAATGCCTTCTTTAGATTTAAGTGACACAATAACGTTCCATTCAGTTCTTTGGAAAGCAACACAAACGGAAGTACAAAACAGCCAGTGAGGCTCCTGACAGCAGTATGCTTACTGTAAAGCACAGAAGCTCTTTTTCTTGGAGCACTTAATGCTTCAGAAACATCCCACCAGATGGGGTAGGATTATTTCCAGAAAGCAATTAAGGCAGTTACTGGAGCGATGGTAAGACATCACTGTGAGTAAGCAAATAGCAAAGTTGCAGCCCCTCAACTTGTACTAGTTTTTATTTGATTTGGTTAAAGCTGAAGTTCAGAGATAATGAATATGGCTTTGGAAAGCTGAAAAGTGATGTATATTAACTCTGTGGACTTCCCATGCGTGAGGAAGACTGCAGCTTATTCCCAAAATAATTTTACAAGCACTCAACTAAAACTAAAGACAGTGTTCTCTGGTTTCCTCATAATACTAACAAGAGCACTTTACTAACAAAATCTCAGAGCACCTGTTACTGGGTTTCTCACACAGGAGTGCTCACTAAATGTTAGTTGACTGACTCTTTCTGCTGAAGCAACTGATTCACCCATGTACTCTATCCTCCTTATACTCCTATAGTCTTCCGCATCTTAGTACATGCAACTTTATTCTTCTAGTTGCTCAGGACAGAATCCTTGGAATTATTATTATCTCTTATATCCACACCTAGTCCATGCAAATCTTATTGACTGCATTCTCAAAGTAAATCTAGAATATGACCACTTCTCATCACCTACACTGCTACCATCCTGGTCCCAGGTCATTGCAATTGCCTTTTTACTAGTCTCCCTGTTTCCATCTTGTCTTTCTAGAGTCTATTCTCAACACAACAGCAAGAGTTAATCTTTGTAAATCATGTCACTCCTCTGCTCAGAAACTTCCATGGTCTTCCCATTTCACTCAAAGTAAAAACTGACATCCTTACCATGGTCTACAAGGCCCTACCCAATCTTTTCCTCCCACCCCGTGACCTCTCTCAAACCACATCCCACTAATCTCTCTTCCCCTCTTTCACTCTGCTCCAGCTACATATTCAGGACCCTGGCCTCCTTTTTATCTTTCAACACTCTGGGCACTGTCCCATTTCAGCATCTTTCTCCTTGTTATTCCTTCTCTTCTTCCCCCTTCCCAAATAGCTGTGAGGCTCTCACATTCCCTTTGAGTTTCTGTTCAATTCATATATTATTAGAGAGGCTTTCCCTGACCCCCCTATGTAAAATAGCAACCCCTCACCCTTCATCTCTCTGTATCCCTGTTATGCTGCTTTAATCTTTTTGTACTCATTATCACCACCTGAAATATCCCATATTCATTCATTATTGTCTGCCACATCCTCACTCCCTCTACATATAAGCATATATAAGCTCCACAAAGGTAGAAAATATTAATATCTATTTTGACCACGAGTTTTTATCTCCAGTGCCTGGAACCATGCCTGGTACATCATAGGTTTCCAAGAGATTTGTTGTCAAATAAATCCACTAAGGTACCAAATGTCCACCATTTTGTCTCGTTCCTGATTGTTTCTTCCCTTCTTCTCCTCATCTTCATCCTCCTTTTCCTTCTCTTCCTCTTCATATCTGTTAACTTATTGAGCACCTATTGTACATGCTATCCTATTTATTTGAAACATAACAAGAACTCTGTGGGAATATATATTCTCCCCATGTTAACAGAAAAGAAAACTAAAGCTCAAAGGTTGATGTAACTTGCTCAAAATGACACAATTATTTATATCAGAGCTATAATCTAAACCCTAATCTGTCTGATTCCAGCACCCATGCTCATTCCACTCCTTCAAACTTGGGGACTTCTTTATCTTATCTTCCTGCCTTCTTTTTCCCCTCTGCTACTCTCACTCTAGCAGCTGGAGTGGTCACAAAATTAATTAGTGTTGTATTCGCACAAAGCCTTAGACATTAACTCATCTAATCATCTTTCTTCCTCTCTTTCCTTTCTTGCTTACCACCATTTTGCAGTTGGTAAAACTAAAATTCAGAAATATTAGGATTGTCCAATGTCACAGGATAATAAGTGGCAAAATGAGGACTAGAACCTTCTTATTTCCTGTCCTGTGTTCTAAATGGAACATCTAGACATCTTTAAAAAATCAACAGAACAGCATGTTACTGAGAAAGGATTCCAATTAAGAGGATGATACACTGGACACAGTGGCTCACACCTGTGACCCCAGCCTTTCAAGAGGCCAAGGCAAGAGAAATGCTTGAGCCCAGGAGTTCAAGACGAGCCTGAGCAACATAGTAAGACCTTGTCTCTACAAAATAAAAATTTTAGAAGATTAACCAGGCATGGTAGTGCACTCCTGTAGTCTTAGCTACTTGGGAGGCTGAGGTAGGAGGATCACTAGGGCCTGAGAGATCAAGGCTGCAAGTGAGCTATATTCATGCTACTGCACTCAGCCTGGATGACACAGAGATACCCTGCCCCTGGGGAAAAAAAAGAATAGGATGATGAAAGTTCTTACAAAGGCAAAGAAAAAAGAAATGGAAGAGTGCCTGCTCACCAGTGATTTTAAATCAGTGGTTCTAAAATTTTAGAAGGCACCAAAATTACCTAGAATATCGTTAAAAGGAAAGTTCCCAGACCCCCACCCCCACATTTTGGTTCAGTAAATCTGGAGTGGGTCCCAAGAATCTACATTTTTCACTACATTCCCACCAGGTATTCTGTGGGTCATACTTTTCAAAACCCTGTATAGTCCAACCTCACCAGGCTTAGGTTAATAGCATATGGTTTTGTTGCAAAGGTTCCATAGAAATGACTGAAAGAAGAGAAACATCACATTGCTTCATTAAGAAAGCTTGGAGAAAATCAAATTGTCATTTCAATACTGAAAATTATTTGGAGTGGTTTGCAACATGCAGGCTTTAATATACACTGCCACAATAAGAATTCAACTTTGTAAGTCAGCAAAATTAACACGAGATGAGAAAAAGTAAGCCTGGTTTGATATATGATGACAAAAATATGTATGCTAATTAAAAGCCTCACACATAATGGGAACTGTGCATTTATTAATGATACATGACATTGGTGTTCCAGTGGCACAGTAGATAATGTCCCATATTATCCAGTGTGTTGTATTACTGTAAATACCCCAAGGATTAATAATGTCTCGTCATGAGAAAATGGACGTTAAAATCATTGTTAGGTTACTGGACAAGGGACATTAATCCTCAGAGGCTAAAAATACAGACAACACTGAGAGAATTAAACATTACTGAAGACAAAACTGGCAAAACAAAACCAGAAGGGTATTTGTAAATGCTAGGTAGCTGTGCTTTCAGTATTGGGAAAATATACTGGAGATTAGAAAATGGAATTTTCTCCAAAGCGTGCCAACAATTTGCTTGCCCCTTGACTCCATATACGACAAAAGGTCTTACAGATCAAAACTGGAGTTATTTGAGGGAATAGATCAAAGGAGAAAAAGGTTGTTTTATCTGTGATTTTTAAGGTAAAACTTTCTGTTAGACCTGGGAAAGGATAAAACTGTCCTTATACACATAAAGCCACCTAGTGAAAAAGTAGTAAAATTCACCCCTTTTATTTTCTTTACCTGAAAGAAAAGCCCATCTAGTATGGTGAAAACAGGATTGAACTTTATAGAACACTTTGAAAACTTGTAGTCTAGATATTAAAGGCCAATTTTCCAAAATGCAGCCTTCTTTTTTGTGAAACTAAAATTGATTTTTCTAAGAAATTTTGGAGCTTGACACTTTGACTTCACAGCAGTCTCTGCGGCTCTGTCCTCAGGGCTTCTTTTTGAAGAGTCCCATGTAGGGGAAACCTACCCTTGATCCTAAATGGAATACTATATTTGCCCTAAATCTAGAGATATTCTTCAGAAATAGAAAAAGCATAGGAGAGAGGGATAGAGAAGGGAAATAATATGTGTCAGTCAGTGTACTAAATACTTTCATAAACATCATCGATTTAAAACAACTCTTGTAAGTAGGTAGCTCCTTTGACAGATTAGAAAACTAAGGTTAGAATATTTTCTCAAGCCCACACAGTTAGTAAATGACAGATCTAGGATTCAAATCCAAGTCTGTCCATTTTGAGAGCTCATGCATATCTATATATCAAGATTACTTTGGTTTACTGCTTGAGTTTTCATAATGTTTCCACATATTACCCCATATTTTCAACATTCTTGCAAGTTAGAGTGAAATTACTACATTTGCAAAGATCCTTTTCCAAAGTAAGGTCTCATATACAGGTTCCCAAGGTTATAGCATGGACATACGATTCAATTCACTACACTTGGTAAGGAAATCTTTTTAAATTTTTTTTTTATTTTAAAGATGTGGGATACAATTCAGGGTTAGGTATACAAATGTTCATTATGCAGGTACCCTTGCTGATGAGGTGTGCCCCCCCCAGCAGTTTCCCACTACTGCCAATCCCACACGCCACCCCCACCCTCCTGGCAGTTAAATTTCATTTTCTCTGTCTTCGTCATCTTTTAGGTTGATACATCTTAGGAAAGGGTTGTGTCATTTTATCTCATATTTTATCATATCATGAGCTAGGTATTATCAAAATTGTGAAAATAGCAAAGTTTATCTTTTATGACCTGTAAACTCTCCCTAGGCTTCTGCTTTCCCCTATGTGGATCTTCTCTCCTTCTTCCTCTCCCTTGTATGTAGCACCTTCAATCTGCCTAGGACCCCCAACTGTCACCCTATTCACATCTTTCTTAGTCTAAATAGTGCCCCAAACTCTAGACGTATTTTTCTCCCTTCAACTTCTCAGTAATTTTATTATTATATATTTCAACAGGGATTCATTAGCTCATATTCACAAAAGTCTGATGAGGAAGATAATACAGGCATTATAATTGAAAGTTTTGAACCTGTCACACTGGTTAAGAGTTCTTTTCAGTAGATCAGTCAGTAGTTTTGAACTTCATTTTTTGACAGCAAAAACTTCTAGTTAAGTATTTTTCAGAACTCTAATAAATAAAATGGATAAAAGTGAAGCTTCTTGCATGGACATACAGATATCTGAATTGTAGGGGGATAATACCTTGGTTGTTCTTCATATTTAAGGCACTATGGACTCGCTGTCCTTTGACTCCAGAATCCATATAATTAATCCATTCTGAATGATAGTGAGCAGATAGGACTTTCTCAACCTACAATATGTAATTATGTGCCAGCATTTAAAATTCTGATTAACGATGCCAATTGATGAGCAAACTAGAGAACATTATTGTAATTTGTTGGGAAGAGTATGATTTTCAGCTTGGAGAATATTCAACTTTGGATTTATTTTAACACCTTGGAAGTTTACTTAGTTATAGTTTCAGTGCTTTTTATATCAGTAAAAGGTTACAGAATTTCTATATATGTTGAAGTTTCTTTAACAGAGAATGTAGAACATTCTCCTATGTTCTAATATAAATGGTCTCTCATGTCAATATTTCTTGCAAATACTCTAAAATCCCTTGCCCCATTGGGCCTTCCTGGCAAAGTTCAGCGAATGATATCAACTGTCAGCCTTGTCTCTGCCTCTACCCAGCAGCCAAGCCCTATTGGAGAAAAAAATCATACAGATTGTATAGATTGGTACCAATAAAAATTCAGTCACCACCTTCACATGGGCCCTTAACACTGCAAAGCAGTATAACTCTATGCCTCGGGTTACCTCAGTCTGTCATCCTCTACAATTACTTTTCATAACTTCTCTACTTTTCTCAGACTTTCAACTTCTCTGACCATTCATTCTCAATGGACTCCCTTGCCTTCTGCCTCACAGAGAAAATAACCATCACGTGAGAATTTCCTCAATATCAAGCTTATTGAAAGAGGACACACAGTATAAAGAATTTTTTCCTGACACATTTAAGAATATGTTGTTGACTTATTTCTCCCTAATTCTTTAGTATGCATTTTCTAAAAACAGAGGCATTTTTCTACATAACCACAAATCAGCTATCAAAATGAGGAAATTAACTTTCATTTTTTGTGAAGAAAAGAAGATTTTATTGAATTGAATTTTGAAATATCAAACTTTTTAAATCTTTTATTTTAAAGATGTGGTGTACAATTCAGGGTTAGGTATACAAATATCCATTATGCAGATACCCTTGTTGATGAGGTGTGCCCATCCCCCTCCCCTGGCAGTTTCCGTCAACTGCCAATCTCACCTCCACCCCCCAGCAGTTTCCCACTACTGCCAATCCCTTAACATTCTTACATTACTATTATCTAATGCTCAGACTCCATTCATGTCCCAGTAATGTCTCTTATAGCAAAGGGAACTGGTTCAGAATCAATAACTACATTTTATTTGTCATGTCCCTCTAGTCTTCTTCAGCTTCAAATAGTGCCTCGGTCTTTCCTTAACTCTCATGACTGACACTCCTGAAGATAGTGCGCCAGTTATTTTATAGACTGCCTCTCAATTTGGGGTTTTCTGACGCTTCCTTATAACTAGATTTACGTTATACAGCTTTGGCACAAAAAAATCACAGAACTAATGTATTCTTCTCATTATGTCCTATCAGATAGTGCCCATTATAAATTTGCACCACTTCTGGTAATGCTAACTTTGATCATTTAATTAATAATGTAGCTGGGTGCAGTGGCTTATGCCTATAATCCCAGCACTTTGGGAGGCCAAGGCGAGAGAATTGTCTGAGTCCAGGAGTTCAAGCCCAGAAGGCGCAACATGGCGAGACCTCATTACATAAATCAAAAACATTAGCTGGGCATAGTGATGTGCATTTATACTCCCAGCTACTTGGAGTCTGGGGTAGAGGGATTATCTGAGCCCAGGAAGTCAAGACTGCGGTAGCAGTGATTGTACAACTGCACTCTAGCCTGGGTGATAGAGTGAAACTCTGGCTCAAAATAGAAAAAGTATCTGTCAGGCTTCTCTACTGTACTCTCCCCATCTCCACTTTAACAAGTATTTGTGAGGAGGTACTTTGAAGCTATGTAAATATTCCACTACACATCCATCTTTCAATTTATTCGTTCATCTATTTATACTTGTGTGAACTCATGGTTTTTCATATAAATAATTGAGTTCTAATTTCATACTATTTCTGGTTTTTTTGTTTGGGGCACCCTTCAAGGTGGCTTTTGCATGTTTTTGACATGGCCTCATCATTCTTTGAGCACTTCCTTTGTTTCCATCACAATACGATGTTCCAGTCACACCTACTTTTCATGCCCTGTCCCTAGAATCAGACATTTCACCAAGGAGCCTGATTCTTTTTCTTGGAATGGTATTAAGAAGCCAAGTTCTGAGCACTAGGAGCATTTGTTGTTATTAGGGTGCTGCTATTCCCAGGCTCTCACAGTGAACAGAGATAGGAAATATACACATACATTTACATATATAATATACTAATTTCTATCTATATTTATCTATCTATCAAAAATTATGAATTCCCATTGTGACCTCTAGTTTCAATTCAACACTTCTGGGTTTATTCTTGCTTTCTTCTTTTGCATAATTGCAGCTCTCTTCTCTGACAATGTAAAACCTGGATTCCCTTACCCTTAGTATATTTACTCCAGACACTTGAAACCTGTATTGTTCTGGCTTCTAACCCCATCATTCCACCAAAACAGCTGTCATGAAGTTACCAATGATCACCATTTTACTAAATACAATAAACACATTGTAATAGTCATCTGACTTGACTTTTAGTAGCATTTAGGATCGCTCACTACTCAAATTTATGAAAACATTTCTTCTGTTGTTTTCTATGATACTATATTATTTTTATTTTTATTTTACATCTGTGAATCTTCCTCCTTTAAATTTTAATGCTCCTCAATCTTAGGCCCCATTTATTTCTCATCATACCCAACACCCACCCCCATGGCTTTAATTACCATTTTTACTGATGACTCACAAATTTAGTCTCTAGCCCTATCCTCTTCTTAATTCTAGATCCATAGATCCATCTGCCTACTTGACATCTTTACTTAGATTTCTCACAGGCACCAGAGATTAGCATGTCTAAAGCTGAACTCATGACCCTCCCTTTAATACTTGTTCATCCTTTAGTAGTTCCCATTTTGGTGAAAATAGCATAATCACCCACACAGTTGCCCGTGCTAAACTTTGACATCATTCATGGCATCTCCATATCCTTTACATCCTTCATCTAATCATTCTTGTAAATCTACTTCCTAAAAAATATTTTAAATACTATAGTCCCCCCCTTATACATAGGGATATGTTTCAAGACCCCCAGTAAGATGCCTGAAAGCATGGATTGTACCAAACTCTATACCATGCTACTTTTTATACATACATATTTATGATAAATTTTAATTTATAAATTAATCATAGTGAGGGATGAACAATAATAATAAAATGTAACAATTACAACAATATACTGTAATATAAGCAATATGAATGTGATCTATTTCTTTTTTAAACATCTAATTATACCTTACTCATCCTTCTTGTGATGTTGTGAGATGATAAAATGTCTATATGATGAGATGAAGTGAATGACACAGGCATTGTGATACAGTGGTAGGCTGCTGTCAACCTTCTGACGATATATCAGAAGGAACATTATCTGCTTTGGGTGATCCTGGACCATCAAGTCATGACAATATCAATGGTTGGATGTCAGGAGCAGATTATGTTGATGACTGATGGGTCGGGAGTGTAGATGGTGTGAGTATGCTGGACAAAGGGATGATTCACATCCTGGATGAGGAGTGAAAAGGAATGAGATTTCATCTCACTACTCAGAACAGTGTGCAATGTAAACTTATGAATTGTTTATTTCTGGGATTTTTCACTTAATGTTTTTGGACTATGGTTGACAGGGAGTAACTGAAACCATAGAAAGTAATAACATAGATAAGAAGGAGACTACTGTACATCCATTTCTGTCTCTTTTGCCTTCATCCCAGCCCTAGCAACAATTGTCACTCACCTGGACTCTTACAATAGCGTCTTCTTCCTTCTATCTCATTCTCTATATTATATCCAGAGAAATCTTTTCTTAAATACAAGTCTGATTTTCATTACTCTCTAGTACCTTTCAACAAAAGGTATGGGGGAAGGGAGGGAATCATCATTGCTACTACAACATTCCATTGATACTACAACAAAATTCAAAATTAATAGCAAGGCCTACAAGGCCCTGAGTTATCTGACATCTGGTTTTCCAGTTCCTATATCATACCATTCATTCTGCCTTTCTCTCTTACTCCACTTCAGACACATATTTTCCGCTTCATTTTTTACAACACCACATACATATTCCCACTCATCCTAAAGATCAGGGGGCTCCAACTCCTGGTGACCACTGGTACCAGTTCGTGGCCTGTTAGGAACCGTGTTGCACAGCAGGAGGTGAGTGATGGTGCACAGAGCTCCAGCTGTCTGTCAGTTCAGCAGCATCATTAGTTTCTCAAAGGAGCCCGAACCTTATTATGAACTGCACATGTGAGAAATCTAGGTTGCTCTGCTCCTTATAAGAATCTGATGCCTGGTGATCCCCCAAGTCCCCATGGAAAAATTGTCTTCCATGAAACTGGAACCTGATGCCAAAAAGGTTGGAGACTGCTGCTATATATTTCAACTTCAATGCCACTGCCAGAAAGGGTCAAAATCCTGACACCCCCAAATTAAGTTATGTCACCTGCTCCCATTGCAGTCTGCATTGCTTTTTCACAATACTTTTCTCAATTTGTAGCTATATATTTCTTTGGGTACTTATGCAGCAGATTTTATGCTACATGAAGGCAGGGGCCATATCTGTCTTTGTTGTTATATTTCTACCAGTCAGTACAATGCTTAACTTATGGGAATGAAAAGTTGAAAGAAAGGAAAGAAGGATGGAATCAGATCCTCACAATGAAAAATATTAAGGTAAAAGATAAATATTATAGTCAAAAATTTAGGTGTGTCCAAATAGCCACATATTTTAGTTATGCATAAATATAGGCAAACCAGTTTTTTCTCTTAACTTAGGCATCAAAGTAGTCTGGCCAGTTTGTAATCATTTTATTTGTGCCATGCAGAAACCACTTTGTGATTTTGAAACCTTTTTCTAACTCAGTTGCTCTAAAATGAAATTGGATTGTATCCTGGACACAGCAGGAAGGTAATTTAAAGAACCTATGAACATTGTTGAAATTATCATGCAAGCTTATTAAACGCAATGTATATTTAAATTGAAAAAACTTTCTTTATTAAACCCAGATAGGTGAATTTTTACAGCTTCCAGCACTAAATTTTATTAAGTTTGAGAGTCAGGTTAGATTAATTTCTAATCTTTATGGAAATCATTTTTATTAAAAAGAGGAAAGTTAAGAATTTGACAGTTTCAGGGTTTGGATAATTCTAAAAGGGTCATCATTTAAATATGCAGGGAAAGTAAAATCAGAGTGCTTTCATGATAAAGATGATTTGTTTATTTTATATGCTCGTTTTTAAAAGCTGTTTTAACATTTAGGCTTGTTAAGGAAAATCTGAAATGTGGTTGAATATATTAAAACCTAAATAACAGTTCTGACTTTTATTTCTTTTATAAGAGCCAGTTAAATAAACCTCTGCCTGAACTTAGATGCCAAAATGAAAAAGATTAAGGGGATATTTTCATTTCTAATACAAATGACAAACATATTTGTTTTTATTTGTGGAATATTCTATAATTTTCAAAGGAATTTATATTTTTTATTTTATAAAAGTATTTTACATAATTGGAACTTGTTATTCAATCATTTGCATTGCAAAATTTTCCTTTTTTATGTTTGTTTTGGCTTTATTGAGGTATAATTCATAAATAAAATTGTGTACATTTAAGAATTACAGTGTGACAATTTGATAATATAAAGTGATTACCACACTCAAAGTTAGTTAACTCATTTATCACTTTACATAGTTTTACATAGTTGCATGTGTTTGTGTGTGTGTGTGCACGTGCGCGTGTGTGTGTGGTGAGAACACTTAAAGTCTATTTTCTCAGCAAATTTCAAGTATTGCTTCCATTTAAAGGACATTTTTATTTAGGGGGTGATTGGCTTAGACTAGGTGCATTAAAAACACTGGGAAAATTTTTCCCTAAGGAGATTGAATTTGGGTTGCTCTTAAAAGATGGAAAACATTCTGACTGGAGTTAGGTGGAATCTCAGTGTAGTTTTAATTTGCATCTCTTTGATGATTAGTGAGGCTGAACATTTTTCATGTGTCTGCTGGCTGCTCGTATGTCATGAACTTCGCAGCAACGTGGATGGAATTAGAGCTTATAATACTGAGTGATCTCTCCCAGAAACAAAGAGATGAGTATCACATGTTCTCACTCAT